>NW_027596684.1:0-37500 GCF_964194155.1 Cetorhinus maximus
GAGACGGGACGTGGAGCGGGGACGCGGAGAGCGTACGGGGAGAGTGGAGAGGGAGACGTGACGGGGAGAGGGGACGGGGAGAGGGGACGGGGAGAGTGGATGGGGAGACGAGACGGGGAGAGTGAAGAGGCAGAGGGGACGGGGACATGGGAGGGTGAGAGGCGACGGGGAGAGGGGACGGGGAGAGGTGACGGTGAGAGGGAAGAGAGAGAGGGGACGGGGACAGGGGAGGGGGAGAAATCATGGGGAGCGGGGACGGGGAGATGGAGAGGGGACGGGGAGAGGGGAGGGGGCGAGGGGACGGGGAGAGGGGACGGGGAGAGTGAGGGGGAGAGGGGTGGTGGAGATGTGACGGGGAGAGGGGACGGGGAGAGTGAAGGGGGAGAGGGGAGGGGTAGAGGTGATGGGGAGAGGGAACGTGGGGAGGGGACTGAGGGAGGGGACGGGGGGATGTGAGGGGGAGAGGTGACGTGGAGACGGGATGGGGAGAGGGGACGCGTAGAGCGGACGGGGATAGGGGAGAGGGAGACGTGACGGGGAGAGGGGACGGGGAGAGGGGACGGGGAGACAGGACGGTGAGATGGAACGCGGACAGCGGACGAGGAGAGGGGAGAGGGAGAGGGGACGGGGATAGGTGACGGGGAGAGGGAAGACTGAGAAGGGACGGGGACAGGGGAGGGGGAGAGGGGATGGGGAGAGTGGATGGGGAGAGGGGACGGGGAGAGGGGAGGGGGAGAGGGGAGAGGTACCGGTGACGGGGAGAGGGGACGGTGTGAGGGGGAGGTGGGAGGGGACAAAGGGAGGGGACGGGGGGAGGGGCGGGGAGAGGGGAGGGGAAGAGGTGAAGGGGAGAGTGGAAGGGGAGAGGGGCGTGCGGAGGGGACGGGGGGTGGGGACGGGGGGAGTTGACGGGGGGAGTGGATGGGGGGAGGGACGGGTAGAGTGTAGGGGGAAAGGGGATGGGGAGAGGGGATGGGGAGAGGGGAGGGGAAGAGTGGACGGGGAGAGGGGATGGGGAGTGGGGACGGAGAGGGGACGGGGAGAGGGGACTCGGAGAGGGGATGGGGTGAGGGGACGGGTTGAGGGGACGGGGAGAGGGAACGAGGAGAGGTGACGGGTAGAGGAGATGGGTTGAGGGGACGGGGTGAGGGGACGGGGAGAGGGGATGGGGTGAGGGGACGGGGTGAGGGGACAGGGAGAGGGGTCAGGGTGAGGGGACGGAGAGAGGGGACGGGGTGAGAGTACGGGGTGAGGGGACGGGGAGAGGGGACAGTGAGATGTTCCAGAGGGACAGTGGACTGCGAGCTTTGGCCCCATGGTCTTTGACGTAGAGACGTTCCCGAGGTAGAGACATGAATGACGAGGCGACAGGAAGAGGCCCCGGGGGCAGATTGGATGGGGAGAAGTTCCCGAGGGAGAGGGCTGAATAGCGAGGTGACAGGAAAAGGCCCCCATGGGATAGTGGACGGGGAGAGGTTCCCAAGGGAGAGGGGACTGGGAAATCTCCCTGAGGGACAGGGGACTGAGTAGTGTCCCTGATGGAGAGGGGGCTGGAAGAACACACCGAGGGAGAGAGGCCTGGGAGAGGACACCGAGGGAGAGGGGACTGGGAGAGGACACCGAGGGTGAGGGGACTGGGAGAGGACACCGAGGGTGATGGGACTGGGAGAGGACACCGAGGGAGAGAGGACAGGGAGAGGACACCGAGGGTGATGGGACTGGGAGAGGACACCGAGGGAGAGGGGACTGGGAGAGGTACCTAGTTAATTTCAAAGTACACATTTACGTTGATCTTGTGATTATACCAATGACTTTCATTCTGTGTCTCCTTGTTTCCAGTTCTTATTCCAGTGTAAACAATTTCTCATTTCCTGCTCTATTCAAACCGTTCATGCGTTTGAACACCTCTGCTAACCCTCTCAGCTCCCATTCTCTGCCCGAGGAAGAATAATCCATGTTTCTCCCCATTTAGTTCCAGCCCCCCAACACCGCCCACACCCGCCCTCCGCCCCCAACCCGCGCCATTCCAAAGTGTGGAGACATTCTGGTGAATCCCCTCTCTTCCCTGTTCAAAGCCTTGACACCGTTATTAAAGTGTGGTGTCAGGAATCGATACATAACTTGAGATGAGGCCTCGTCCCAAGTTACTAAAAATTATTTCGAGATGTGGGAATCATTGGCCGGCCCAGAATATATTGCCCACCCCTAGTTATATTGAGAAGGTGATGGTGAGCCGCCTTCTCGAACAGCTGCAGTTCAGGTGGAGTAGTTACACCGAAAGTGCTGTTAGGGAGGGACCTCCAGGATTTTGACCCAGCGACAGTGAAGGAACAGCAATACAATTCCAAGTCAGGATAGTGAGTGAACTGGAGTTAAACGTCCAGGTGGTGGAGTTCCAATGTGTCTGCTGCCCTTGACCTCCTCGGTGTTAGAGTCTGTGTGTTTGGAATGTGCTGCCTAAGGAGG
Source organism: Cetorhinus maximus (assembly GCF_964194155.1). NCBI lineage: Eukaryota > Metazoa > Chordata > Chondrichthyes > Lamniformes > Cetorhinidae > Cetorhinus > Cetorhinus maximus. The sequence goes on from NW_027596684.1 coordinate 2,467, forward strand.
CTTGCTGTGTTTCTGCAGTGCATCTTGTAGATGGTATACACTGCTGCTACTATGCGTCGGTGGTGGAAGGAGTTAACGTTTAAAGTGTTGGATGAGGTGTCAATCAAGCGGGGCTGCTTTGTCCCGGATGGTCTTGAGTTTATCGAGTTGTTGCAGCTGCACTAATCCAGGTAAATGGAGATTATTCCATCACACTCCTGACTTGTGCTTTGTAGATGTGGACAGATGCCTTGTGGACAGGCTTTGCGGAGTTAGATGGGGAGTTATTCCCTTAGTTTATAGTGGAGGATTGAACGATGGTAATGCCTCTGGGTGTCACAGAGAGAAGGTTAGATTCTCTCTTGTTTCTGATGGGCATTTGCTGGCGATTGTGTGGTGCGAATGTTACTGTCCACTAATGGGAAGTCTATTGGCATAGTGCTAATGTCAGTAAACGAGTGACCCAGTGAGTCAGGCTCATGTCCTGGGGACGCAGGCTCAAGTCCAAACACTGCAGCTGTTAAATTAAATGCACTGAGTAAATCTGTAACATAAAGCTAGTCTCAGTAACTGGGCAATAGCGAACCCATCGAGCATTGTCGGAACAACTGATGTGGTTATCTTTTGGGAAGGAAATCTGCCGTCCTTCCCTGGACTGCCCGACATGTGACTCCAGACCCACAGCAAAGTTCTCGAGTCCGAAATGTCAGAACAATCTGCCCAGTTGTATCAAACTGATATCTAAAAAAGGAAAATTAATTTGCTTTTGTTCTCTCTGTCCCCATTGATCTCACTGATGATCTCTGCCTCTCTCCACTTGCTCTGTCTACACATGCACTTTCCTCTCTTTTTCTATTTTAATCAGGAAGTTTCCCTGAACATTACCTTTTAAATCGGTACCATCCTTCCTGAATATGGTTATCACACTTCGCCTGGCCGGAACTCACAGTCCATTTACAATCGATGCCCCTCCAGGCCTGGTCCAGGACGGTGTGATTTACACACGGGTCAGTGAGTCCCGAGTCTGCGACTGAGACACAAAAGATGTTTCACGTTAATATAAAATAGAGCTGAAGTTACACCGCGAATTCACTGTAACCCCCAAAGCCGCAGTTTCTCTGCCCCCCACCCCCACTCACACCTCTTGAAAATGTCGTAAATTAAATCTGGAATCTTTCCTCCTTCTCTGAACCAGTTTCACATCTGTCTCCCAGCTCAACCTCCCCCTCTAACTCAATGCTCACAGAGAGTGTTCCCTATCTTCGATTTAACATTCACGCACAAGTAACAGAAAACAACAACAACATCAACATCACCTCAAACTATCAGGAAAGCTGGAGTTAGAGAGCGGGGCCGAGGGAAGACAGAACGGGGCCGGGGAGATTGAGAGCAGGGCCCAGAGTAGAGAGCTGGGCTGGGGGGTTAGAAAGCGGCGCTGGGGGGAGAGAGAGAGCGGGGCCGGAGGGATAGAGAGCGGGGCCGGGGGGTTAGAGAGCGGGACCGGGGGGATAGAGAGCGGGGCCGGGGTGGTAGAGAGCGGGGCCGGGGGGATAGAGAGCGGGGCCGGGGGGAGAGACTGCGGGGCCGGTGGATAGAGAGCGGGGCCGGGGGGATACAGTGCTGGGCCGATGGGATAGAGTGCGGGGCTGGGGGGATAGAGTGCGGGCAGGGGGAAGAGAGAGCGGGGCCGGGGAGAGAGAGAGCGGGGCCGGGGGGAGAGAGATGGGGACGGGGGGAGAGAAGGCGGTGCCGGGGGGATAGAGAGCGGGGCCGGGGAGAAAGAGATCTGGTCTGGGGGGATAGTGAGCGGGGCCGTGGGGAGAGTGACTGGGGCCTGGGGTTGAGAAAGCCAACCCGGGATTTTGAGAGAGTGGGGCCGGGGGGACAGAGACCGGGACCTTGGGGAGAGAGAGGGATCGCGGCTTGGGGGGAGTGTGAGCGGGGCCTGGTGGAGAGTGAGCGGGACCGCGGGAAGAGAGAGCAGTGCCAGGGGGATGAGAGAGCGTGTGCGGGGGAGAGAGAGAGTGGGGTTAGAGAGAGAGAGAGTGGAACAGTGGAGAAAGAAAAAGGGAGAGTTGGGAATGAGAGTGGGACTGGGGGATTAGAGCGCGTCGCCAGAGTGAGAAAGAGAATAGAACCAGTAGGCGAGAGGGTGGCACAGTTGGGACAGAAACCGGGATTGGTGGGTGAGAGGGCGGTACAGGATGGAGAGAAAGTGGGTCTCGGGTGTCAGAAGGTGGTACCGGGGGTGGCAGAGAGCTGGGCTGGGGGGCGAGAGAGTGGGTACAGGGGGAGAGAGACAGCAGGACTGGAGGGTTAGAGACCGGGGCTGAGGAGAAGGAGAGTGAGGCTAGGAGGTAGATACTGTGGCCCAGTGGAAAGTGAGCGAGGCCGGGGGGAAGAATGAGTGTTACTGGGTGGTACAGAATAAGGCTCAGGGGGTGAGAGAGTGGGGCCGGGAGGAGAGAGATTGGGGCAGTGGGGTGAGAGAGCAGGGCCGATGGGAGAGAAAGAAGGGAAGGGGGGTATAGAGTGCAGGGCAATGTCTATAGAGATCAGGGCCAGTGGATGAGAGCGGGGCAGGGGGAAATAGAGAGCAGGGTCGGTGAGAGGGAGAACGTTGGGGCGAGAGTGAGCGGGGCCTGGGAGAGTTTGAGTGGGGCTAGGTTGAGGGAGATTAGTGGCAGAATGAGTGGAGCCATGGGAAAGAGGGTAGGGCCAAGGTGATGAAATAGGGGAGCCGTGGGATTTGCGGGTGGTGCCTGGGGTAGGGAGGGTTGTCCGGAGGGATAGTGCGTAACCAGTGGGAGAGAGATCGGGACTGGGGTTGAGAGGGTGTGTTAGTAGGGAGAGAGAGTAGGACTGGGGGGAGAGAGAGTGTTTCCTGTGGTTTACGGCACATGGCAGGGAGGAGAGAGAGTGTGAAAGTAGGGAGAGAGTAGGACTGGGGGGAGAGAGAGTGCGGCCTGTGGTTTACAGCGCAAGTAAGGGTGGAGAGAGAGTGTGAAAGTAGGGAGAGAGAGTAGAACTGGGGGGAGAGAGAGAGTTTCCTGTGGTTTACGGCACATGGCAGGGGGGAGAGAGAGTGTGAAAGTAGGGAGAGAGAGTAGGACTGGGGGGAGAGAGCGTGTGAAATAGGGAGAGGGAGTAGGACTGGGGGGAGAGAAAGAGTGGCCTGTGGTTAACGGCGCATGGCAGGGGGGGAAGAGAGTAGTGCCGGGTGGAGAGAGAGTGCGGCTGTTGTGGTAGATAGCAGGGCCGGGGGGAAAGAGATATGGACCAGGGATTTAGGTAGCGGGGCCATGGCTTTTGGAGTAAAGAGCTTGGCCAGCGGGAGAGAGCGTGGTAACTGCGGGACAGAGAGAGAGAGAGAGTTGGACCGGGGGCTTAGACAGTGTGGGACCGGTGAGTAGACAGCGGGTGTTGGTGGAGAGTTATTGTGGCTGGGCCTTTAGAGAGCGGGGCCGACGGTGTTAGAGAGAGGGTCCGTGATGGGTGGGGGGGAGGGGGGGGAGGTGGTGGGGTGTTAGTGATCTAGTCCTGAGGCAGTAAAGAGCTGGTCTCTTGGTGCAGAGAGCACGTCCGGCGGTGAGAACGAGTGGGGCCAGGGCCACAGAACGCAGCTGGAGAGTGAGTGCCTGGCTGTTAGGAAAGAAGGTGTCCAGATATAGAGAATGGGTCTAGTCGGAGAGAGCAGATCCAGCGGAAGTAGTGCGAGGTGGGGAAAGAGAGAGGAGGAGTGCAGGGCGGTGAGACGGGGAAGGTGTGAGTGTGTATCTTACAGAGGTGGAGCGTGTGATGGGGGTAAGAGTGTGAGTGTCTGTGACATAGAAAGGGGGAGGGTGTAAATTTGAGCGACAGAGAGAGGGGGAGAGTGTCATTGTGCGAGGGGGAGAATGTGAGTGTGTGTGACAGAGAGATGAGGATAGAGTGAATGTGTGGGACAGAGAAAGGGGGAGAGTGAATTTTTGTGACACAGAGAAGATGAGATTCTGAGTTTGTGTAACAGAAATAGAGAGAGAGTGTGAATGCGTGTGAAAGAGAGGGCGAGAGTGTTTTGTGACAGGGAGAAGGGGAGAGTTTGATTGTGTGCGACCGAGAGAGGGAGAGTGTGACTGTGTGTGACAGAGAGGGCGAGGGTGTGACTGTGTGTGACAGAGGAACGGGTAGCGTGTGAGTTTGAGAGACAGAGAGAGAGGGCGAGGGTGTGAGTGTGTGTGACAGAGAGAGGGGGAGTGTGTGCGTTTTTGCGACAGAGAAAGGGGGAGAGTGTAATTGTGTGTGACAGAGGGAGAGAGTGGGAGTGATTGTGACAGAGAGAGGGAGAGATTGTGAGTGTCTATGACAGAGAGATGGGTATAATGTGAGCTAACGAGTAGGGGTGAGTGAGAATGTGTGTGACGCGGGGGGGGGGGGGTGGTGGTGAAATGTGGTAGTTTGTGTGACAGAGAAAGGGGGAGTGTGTTTGAGTGAGAGGGAGAGATGTGACAATGAACGTGAGTCTGAGAGAGGGGGGAGAATGAGATTGTGAGTGACAGAGAGAGGGAGAGAATGTGAGTGTGTGAGAGAAGGAGGGAAGAGTGTGATTGTGTGAGAAAGTGAGATAGGACAATGAATGTGAGGGTGAGAGAGGTGGAGAGTGTGAGTATGTGTGATAGACAGCCTGGGGGTGTGTGAGTGTGAGAGAGAGAGAGATGGGAAAATGAATGTGTGAGTGAGAGAGGGGGAGAGTGGGAGCGTGTGTGAGGCATGGGGAGGGTGGATATTGTGCATGTGTGCGAAAGAAAAAACTGGGAGTGAGTGACTATGTGCGACAGAGAAAGCGGGAGATGGTTCGTGTCAGAGAGAGAGTGATGGGAAAATGAATGTGAGAGTGAGAGAGGGGTTGAACGTGAGTGAATGTGAACGACAGGTGGTCAAAGTGTGAGTGTGTGAGAGAGAGAGGGGGTGTGTGTTATTATGTGTGACTAAAAGAGGGAACAAATGTTTGCCTATATGTGACAGAGAGAGTGGGAGAGTGTGATCTTGTGTGAAAGAGAGTGGGGGAGAGACTGTGTCCCTGTGACAGGCAGAGGAGAGAGTAACTGTTCGAGTGTCAGAGAGAGGGGGAGAGTGTGTGTGTCACAGAGGGAGAGGGAGAGAGTGAGTGTGTGTGACAGGTAAAGGGGAGATTGTGAGTGTGAGCGTATGAGAGTGTGGGAGAGTGGGAGTATGTGAGAGAGAGAGAGGATGTGAGTGTGTGTGAAAGAGTGAGCGAGAGTGTGTGTGAGAGAGTGTGGAGGAGAGTATGAGTATGTGTGACAGAGAGCTGGTGAGAGTGTGAGTGTGTGTGACATAGAGAGAGACAGAGTGTGAGTGTGTGAGAGAGGGAGCTGGAGATTGATAGGGTGAGCGTCAGAGAGAGGGGGTGTGTCTGTGTATGAGAGAGGGAGAGATGGGGCAATGAATGTGAGGGAGAGAGTGTGATTATGTGTAAATGTGAGAGGGCGAGAGTGAGTTTGTGTGGCAGAGTGAGGGAGAGAGTTTGAGCGTGTGAGAGAGGGAGGGAGAGAGCCTGTGTGTGTGATACAGCGAGAGGGAGAGAGAGTGAATATATGTGTGTGAGAGTGAGAGAGAGTGAGTGTTTGAGAGAGAGGGAGAGGGATGAGTATGAATGTGTGTAACAGAGACAGGGGGAGTGTGTGTGTTTGACAGAGAGAGGGTGAGTTTGTGTGTGCGTGCGACAGAGAGGGGGAGAGTGTGAATGTGGGTGACAGAGGGCGGGAGGATGAGTTTTTTTGAAGGAGAGAGGGGGAGAGTGTGATTACGTGTCTCGGGGGTGGGGTAGTGTGTGTGACAGAGAGAGGGGGAGAGTGCGAGTGTTTGTGACAGAGAGAACGGGAGAGTGTGAATGTGTCCTTGGGGGTGGGTTAGTGTGCGAGTGTGTGTGACAGATAGTGGGGAGAATTTGCATCTGAAGGTTGTGAAGGCATTTGAGAGGGCACGGAAAAGGTCGACGAGATTTGTTCCAGGGATGTGGAACTTCAGTTCCGTGGATAGATTGGAGCAGTTGGGACTGTTTAACTTGGGGTGAGAAGGTTGAGAGGAAATATGATTGAGGTGATCAAAATCTTGATGGGTCAATATCGTGAGGGATCTGGATCGAGTCAATCGGGACAAATTATTCCCACTGGGGGAAGGAGTGAGGATGAGAGAGAGACAGATATAAGGGGATTGGGAAAAGAAGAGATGGAGACACGAGGAGAAAATTTCTCCGGCAGCGCGTGGTGAGGGTCAGGAATACGCTGCCTGAGGATGTAGGGGAGGGAGATTCAATCGAGGCGATCGATAGATAATCAGACTGTTATCTGAAAAGGAAGAATGTGCGGGGATACAGGGAGAGGGGGTGAGGGGTTGAGTGGCACTATTTCAACTGCTCCTTGGGAGAGCCAGTGCTGAGACAATGGGCCGAATGGCCTCCTCCTCCACTGCACCAATTGTGTGATTCAGGAGGACCTGAAGGATAGAAAACGCTTGGGTAGAACAAACGTCATTAATGAGCAAATGAAATGAATAAAACGTTGAATAATGTCGGATTTACAGCAGAGAAACAGACCATTCAGTTCATTTGCTCTATATAGTTGTTTATGCTGCAAACGAGCAAAATCCCAGCCCCTCTTCAACTTAACCCATTGACATAACTTCCTATTCTTTTCACCTCCGTATGTCTATCCAGCTTTCCCTCAAGCCCAATTCTGTTTCCGCCACATCCATTTCTTGGTATCAATTTCCACATTCTCACCATTATCCGAGGAAATAAATCCCTCCTGAATTCCCACTTGGATTTACTGGCGAATATCTGAGATTTCTGAGCCCGAATTGTTGTCCATCCCGCCTGTGAGGACACCTTCTCTACTTCTAACTCATCAGGAACTGTCACTATATTAAATATCGCTATCGGGTTGCCCCTCAGTCTTCAACCTTAAGAACAGAAAGAGGCTCCTGTCAGCTCTGCATTTCCAGTTACATTAAAATCTCTCCGTTCAGGTATCTTCCTCGTGAATTATTTTTTCAGCACCTTAATCAGGGCATTCAGAGATTTTATTGTTGGTAATTTGAAGATCAGACTGTGCAGGATAAATATGTAACAGCGATGAGACATGGTGTAAATTTTAATTCAGATTTGTGATTGTGAGCATGAGAAATTGGGACGGGAGAATTTTAAAATTCACTTCATATTTGAAACTTTCCAATCAGTTTTGAGAATCCAGGAAGAGGAGGTGTCCATTCAGCCCCTCGAGTTTATTCCAGCAGGCAGTGAGACTATGGCTGATCTGTGAAATAACCCAATCCGCCAGCCTTTGCCCCCTGTCCTTTCAGATCATTGATAATTAAAATATAACAATCCCAGTTTTCGAAGTTAATCATCCATTGCTTTTTACCGAAGAAGAATTCATACTTCCACTAATGTTATATGTAGAAGTGTTTGCTAATTTCACTCAAGAAATTTTGAATCTAATTTTTAGTTCACGCTCCCTCATCCTCCACATCCAAAGTCACAGAAAGAGATTATATCTCCCTTCCCCTGAATAGCTGGAACATTTTGATCAAATCATCCCCCCTTCTAAAATGGGATTACAACCTCAGTTTGTTTAAAATCTCCTCATAATTTAACTCTTGGTATCCAGGTTTAGTTCTAGTAAATCTACACGTCACTCCCTCCGAGGACAATCTATCCTTGCTGAGGTGTGGTGCACAGGATTGCTCACAGTTACTCCGTGTGTGGCTTGACCAGGGCTTTATCAAACTGACACAGGAAGTCTACAAACATGCCCATTAATACCGATATAAAGGTCAGCATCCCATTAGGCTTTTAGATTATTTTGTGAACCTGTTAACGACAGGCCATAATCTGTGTAAATGATCCCCAAGTCCCTGTGGACCCCCAGCACTTCTGGATGTTCAGCAAATAAAAAGATCACTGGCTTATCCTTTTTTGGGCCCAGAATGTATGAGCTCACATTAGGTAACATTCAAGCCATTTGACAAAATGATGTCATTCTGTGAGTCGAACAATAACTTGCAAGTTTATGTAACATGTATATTGCTAACAATGTATTGTGCCTCAGTGCAACCGCCCTCGTCAAAACCATAAATGAACTCTCTCTCTCCATAACTAGTTTAAACATGCACGGTGGAGCTGGATAAAAATGTACATAACTTACTCAGGAAATCGAAGATCAGCAGCAGGGTCCACATCTGAATGGGTGATATTCTGGGAAGTTAAAGGCAGAATTAGCATTAGGAAGAGTGAATGGAATAGGGAAAGGGAGGGAAAAGTAATTAGGGAGTGGGAGAGTGGATTAGTGATTATATCGATTTATAGTAGGTGAACTCTATCTCTCCCTCTCACTGGAAAACCAACATTTAGTGCAAGCCCTACCTCCCTCTCTCACTGGAACACCAACAGGTAGTGCATGTTCTACCTCCCTCTCTCACTGGAACACCAAGAGGTAGTGCATACTCTACCTCCTTCTCTCAATGAGACCTCAACAGCCAGAGGTGAAGTTCACTTGCTTACATGCCCTTAATTTAAGCCAATTCATTCATTCGAATCCTTGGCTTTTCCTTGTTCAATTCCCAAAACACCATTTTTTAAACCATTAGTATTCCTGACATTCCTGCTCTCTTCTCTAGCTCCTCCTCCAGCTGCCCTCCTGAGACACCTTGCTAATATTCGAATTCTGCTCCATTGCTGAGCCATGTCCGCGTACAGGAAAAGCAGCACACACACCAGCAAGCCAATGCCCAACAAGTGACAAATTCCTGAACTTGTTATAAAGGTCGATTCATACGTGAACTACTTACCAGAGACCCCAAGTGAGATACTGCTGTGTAAGATTCTTTGGGGGTCAGTCAATTAGCTTCTTCTTCACTCTCAGGTACAAGCTGCTGTGAGTGGTGTCAGTCTCTGTAACAATACATTCAACACTGCTCATTATATGGGATTCACATGTGAACATTGGCTGCGCTGGTTGGCTGATAAATTCAGCAATGATGTACATTGTGGCAGCAACCATGCAAATTAAAGTTTTATTCATAAAAGGATTGGTGAAAACAAAACAAGGAAACATCTCACCTGATATTTGGAAGTTTTCTTTTCCTGTAACCTAACCTGACTTCAGTTGTCCATCATTAAAGGTCTAGGGGGTTTGTAATTGGCAACAGGCTTGAGCATTTTCTAGACAACATTGTGTAATGGTCCGGGTATATATTTTTATTGCTTCTTGGGTTGTGAGCATCTCTGGCTGGGCCAGCTTTTGTTGCCCATCACTTATCGACCTTGAGGAGGTGGTGCTGAGGTGCCTTCTTGAACCTTTGCATTCCATATGGTGTAGGTCAACCCACAGCGCTGTTAGGGAGGGAGTTCCAGGATGTTGTCGTAGCGACAGTCAAGGAACGGCTGACAGAGTTCCAAGTCTGTATGGTGTGTGACTTGGAGGGAGATTTGCAGGTTGTGGCGTTCCCATGAGTCTGCAGCCCTTGTCCTTCTAATTTGTTTGTTTCATCAGGTTGGAAAGTGCTGTCAAGGAGCCTTGGCAAGTTGTGTTGTGAAATCTTAATGGTCAGTGTTTTAGAGAGAGAATTTTCACTGTGAAAATCCCTATAACATTCGCAATCTGTCAGTGGCTTATTCTGGTAGAGGCTGTTTGTATACCGGCTTGTTTTTAAAGTCAAGTTCTCAAGCCGTAGGAGTGCAATTTGAAGTCACACCTGAATGTACACCTGTATTAGTCACCCAGTAACGGACTGATTTTCGGTCTCCGTCCCAAACCTCAAATTATCCATTGGTTGCTCAACAATAATCTTCATCAAATTCCAACTTCACCAAATTTACAATCTGTATCAATGACTTAATAAGGCGATTGGGTGTTCTGTGTCCAAGCTTGGCCACAACACCAAGCTGGGTAGTAATTTGTCCTCATCTTCGCCTGTCCCTCGATTCGAAGGTGATGACTACTCGGGGTCGCCTCTTCCTGCCGTGTATCTTCATGCTGGTGAACAGGCCGATTCTCGAGCGTGATGCAGAGTAATGGACACGTTGTCGCCATTTTGACCGATTGGCAGTGAGCTGCTCCCAGTCATTATTGTCAATGTGTTAATAATTCAAGTGTGAGTCCTTTTATGTTTCGTTCTTATCAACACATCTGTCTTTGTCTCCTCCTATTAGTTATTTGATAAATTGTAAATAATACTGCAAGTTGGTTGATAAATCTTTAACTGTTTGATAAGTGTCTTGCTGTTTCATTTTGCTTTTGGTCAATAAAAGTCAGTATTAATCGCCAATTCAGTGTCTGAGACTCTGCCTGATTGTTCTGTTTCTGTCAAACTAAGTCAGTTTGAATGGTTAATTCAAGTTCCTCTAATTAGCTCGTTCACTGCTAAATTAATTCCAGCCTAAGTTTATAAAAACAGACACCACTTTAAAATCCACAGGGTGAGTTTCATCTTCTCCTGCCCCTATTTCTAATGTTCTTCAATGTCCGGTTCACTGAGCTAACTCCAGGTTGCAGGGTAGTTTTTCAGCTCCCCTCCACCCGCACTATGGGGCCATTGTCAACACTGAGGTTCCGTGATGGAGACAGGCTCTGTGCTCATCAGATTTGAATGCTGCACACCGTGTATCAAAAACAAGGAAAGGTCAGCCTCTAAATATTTGTGAGGTTGCTGTGTTTGACAGTAACTGTTCACAACAGAGGTGGAGATAATATCTCTCAGAAACCACGCATCCAGGAACATGTGCAAACAGGAGCAAGGGAACAGAGAGCTGTTTCAAATATGAGAACAGGAAAAGTTAATACATTCACTTCGCCTTTTTCCAGTATTCAGGGGGTCTACCACACATCTGTATTATTACAACAGTGAGCCAGTTGACACCCAGAACCTTTAAAATCCTTATGTAACAGAGACCCATCGATCTATGCCTGACATTGCCAATTGACACAGGGAGCAGCTTTCCACTGACTTGTGTGTGATTGTGTGATTCTGGACATTTACCCTGAGTAGCCCAAATCTAATTTTAAAGTTATGTACCTCGGGAGCAGACCACTCAGTGATCGAAACACGTTGCAAATAGATTATTCCTCCATGTTACACTGGCTGTCTCAGTACTGATCCTCCAACAGTGTAGCACTCCCTCAGTGCTGAACCTCAGACAGTGTGGCGCTCCATCACTCTGGCCCTCTGGCCATGTGGTGCTCCCATACTACTGTCCCTCTGACAGTGTAATGCTTGTCAGGTATTGACCCTCCAACAGAGCTCTGGATCCTCAGTATTAACCTTCCGACAGTACAGTGCTCTCACATTACTGACCCTCCGACATTCCGGCAATCTCTCAGCACTGACCTTCCGACATAGCAACACCTCCACAGTACTCTAAATCTGGAAGTGCAGCGCTCCCACAGTGCTGACCCTCCGACAGTTCGGCGCACCCTCAGCATTGAACATGTACATGGCAGCACTCCTTCAATACTGACACTTCAACAGAGCGGCACTCCCTCAGTACTGACCCTCCGACGGTGCAGCGCTCCCCCAGTACCGTCCAGTGATGACCACAGAAATCCATTTTGAAAAGCAGTGGAGTTGTATGAACTGCATTTCTCCTCTATTTGCACATTTACCTCAATCTCCCAAAGTTATGAATTGCATTCGTTATGTATTTGTACATTGAATTGAACTCTCCCCCATTGTATTTATTTAATTGCGTTAGCCCTCTATGTGCACACTGGGTTGCTCCCTCCCTCTCTATAATTTATCAATTCTCTTCCTATTCAATGTGCAAACTGGGTTGCTCTCTCTCTCTCCCTCTGTAGTTATTTAATTGCATCTGTCCTTTATTTGCACATTGGATTGCTCTCTCTTTTATTTGTTAATTATATTCTTCTTCTAATTATGCACTGGCATGCTTTGTCACTCTTCCTAACTGATCAATTACATTCGTCCTCTGATAACATTTTTGCTCCCAATCTCTCTCCTTTTCATTTATTAACTGAATTCCTCCTACATTTGCACACTCGGATGCACTCACTCTGTCCCTCATATATAAATTACATTCCCCCTTTATTTTCACAATGGCTTGCTCCCTCTCTCTCTAATATATAAATTGTATTCATCTTCTATTAACACACTGGTTTGCTCTCTCTCTCAAATTTATCAATTATATTCCTCCTCTATTTGCAACTTGGTTTGCTCTCTCTCTAATTTATTAATTGCATTTCTCTTCTATTTGCATACTTGCTTGCTCTCTCGCTATGAAACTTATAAATTATATTTCTCTTCTCTTTGCACACTAGTTCGCTCTCTCTCTCTAATTCATAAATTAAATTGCTCCTCTCTTTGCACACTGGGTTGCTCTCCCTTTCTCTCTCTAATTTATTAATCACATTCCTCCTCCACTTGCACACTGTGTTGCTATTTCTCTATTTTTAAAATTACATTCCTCCTCTGTTTGCATCCAGGGTTGCCCCTCTCTCACTCTCTCTATCTCATTTATCAATTACAATCCTCCTCTGTTTGCACACCGTGTTGCTCTTCTTCTAATTTTATAACTTATTTTCCTCATCTATTTGTGCACTGGGTTGCTCCCACTTTAATTTATTAATTGCATTCAACCTCTATTTGCACACTGAGTTGCTCTCTCCAATTTATAAATTACATTTCTCCTCTATTTGCACACTGGGTTGCTTTCTCTCTATCTCTCTCTATCTCTCTCTCTCTCTCTCTCCCTCTCTCTCTCTCTCATTTATTAATCGCATTCCTCATCTATTTGCACAATGCATTGCCTTCTCTCTAATCCGTAAATTTGAGTCATCTTCTATTTGCACACAGGTTTTCTCTCTCTCTCTTAAATGTATACAATAAATTGCTCTGCTGTTTCCACACTGGCTTGCTCCATCTTACTTTCTAATTTATTAATCACATTCCTCCTCCATTTGCACACTGGCTTGCTCTCTCTCTCTCTCCCTCTAATTTAATTGTACTCATTTTCTATTTGCACACTGGTCTGCTCTCTCTCTCAAATTCATAAAAGTCCTTCCTCCTTTATATGCACACTGGTTTGCTCTCTCTCTGAATTTTATTAATTAAATTTCTCCTCTGTTTTCACTTTGGGTTTCTCTCCCTATAATTTTAGCATTGCATTCCTGCACTATTTGCACACTGGTTTGCTCTCTCTCTCTCACTCTAATTCGTTAATTACATGCCACCTCCATTTGCACATTGGTGTACTTTTTCTCTCTCTCTCAAATTTATTAATTACAATCCTCCGCTTTTTATATAGTGGGTTGTTCTTTCTCTAATTTATTAATTGCATTCCACCTCTATTTGCACACTGGCTTGCTCTCTCTCTCTCTCTCTGATTTATTAGTTGTATTCTTCTTCTATTTGCACACAGGTTTGCTCTCTCCCTCAAAATTATAAATTAAATTCCTCCTCTGCACACTGTGTTGGCCTCTCTCTATTTTGTTAATCACAAGCCTTCTCTATTTGCACACAGTTTTGCTCTCTCTATAATTTATTAATTGCATCACTCCTCTCTTTGCACACTGGGTTGCTCTATAAATTAAATTCCTGCTCGATTGGCGCACTAGACCTCTCTGTCTCGCTCTCTCTCGCTCTCACTCTGATAATTAATCACCTCCCTCCTCTACTTCCACACTGGGTTACCCTCTAACCATTAATTACATTCATCTTCTATTTGCACGCTAGGTTGCTCTCTCCAATTTATAAATTACATTCCACTATTTGAACACGGGGTCTTTCTCTCTCTCTCTCTCTCTCTCTCTCTCTCTCCCTCTCTCATTTATTAATTGCACTCCTTCTCTATTGACACAGTGGGATGCTCTCTTTGTCCCTCTCGCTCTAATTTATTAATTACATTGCTCCTCTATTGGCACTCTGGATTTATCTCTCAGTTTTTAAATTAATAATTATGTCACTCATTTTGCAAACTGGATAGCTTTCTCTCTCGAATTTATTAATTTCTTTCCTCCTCTGTTTGGACATTGGGTAGCTCCCTCTCTCCAATTTATTAATTTCTTTCCACCTATGTTTGCACACTGGGTTGATCTCTCTCTCTAATTTATTAATTGCATTCCTCCTCAATTTGCCCAGTGTTGCTATCTCTCTCTCTCACACTCTCCCTCTCTAATTTATTAATTTGTTTCCACCCCTATTTGCACACTAGATTTCTCTTTCTCCCTCTCTAATTTATTAATTTGTTTCCACCCCTATTTGCACACTGGGGTGCTTTCGCTCTCTCTAATATATTAATTGCACCCCTCAATTTGCACACTGGGCTGTTCTATGTAATTAAGTCATTCCGTTCCTCCACTATTTGCACAGAGTTGCTCTCTTTTTCTCTAATTTATTAATTGCTCTAATATTTGCACGTTGGGTTGCCCTCTATCTGTCACGCTCTAATTCATTAATACATTCCCCTCTATTTGCACACTGTGTTGATGTCTCTCACCCTCTCTCTAATTTATTAATGTAATCCTCCTCTATTTGCATGCTGCGTGTTCTCTCTCTAATTTATTAATTACATTCCATATCCATTGACACACTGAGTTGTTCTCTATCTCTCTCTCTCTGATTTATTAATTACATCCCTCCTGTATTTGCACTCTGGGTTTCACTCTCTCTGTAAACTATTAATTACAAACCGCCACTATTTTCACACTGGGTTGCTCTCTCTCTCTCTCTCTAATTTATTAATTACATTCCTCCTTTATTTTGAAAACGGGTTGCTCTCTCTATCTCTCTAATTCAGTTTTTACATTCCTCCGCTATTTGCACAATGGCTTAGTTCAAATCTCTCTCTGGTTTATTAATTACGTTGGTCCTTTATTTACGCATTGGGTTCTTCTCTCTCTCTCTTTCTCTCTCGCTCTCTCTCTCTCCCTCTATCACTGTAATATTTTTGTGACGTTCCCCCTCTCTTTCACACTGCTTTGCTCTCTGTCTCTAATTGATTAATTACATTCCTCCGCTACTTGCTCACTGGTTTGGTCCAATCCTCTCCCTCATTAATTAATTACAGTTCACAGTTCTCACTGGGTTCATCTCCCTCCCGCTCTCTCAACTTTTAGCCACATTACCTCTCTGTTCCATACTGGGTTACTCTCTCTCTTTCTCTAATAAATTAATTACTTTCCTAAAAAAATTTGCACATTGGGTTACTATCACTTTCTCTGTATTTCGCGAATCAAATGATTTAAGAATAATTTTCCACTGAAACAGGTGTCAGTGGGGAGGGAGGCAACTCGAGGGAGCTTCATTCTCTAGCCCACCCCAACTGCACCTGCCCTGTGAGTGTTTGATGGGTCAGTGTAGAGGGAGACTTACTCTGAATCTAACCCCGTGCTGTCCCTGCCCAGGGAGTGTTTGATGGGGACATTGTAGAGGGAGACTTACTCTGAATCTAACCCCAAGCTGTCCCTGCCCAGGGAGTGTTTGATGGGGACATTGCAGAGGGAGACTTACTCTTAATCTAACCGCGTGGTGTACCTGACCTGGGAGTGTTTGATGGGGAAAATGTAGAGGGACACTTACTCTGAATCTAACCCCGTACTGTACCTGACCTGGGAGTGTTTGACGGGGACAGTGTAGAAGGGGATTTACTCTAAATCTAACCCCGTGCGGTCCCTGCCCTGGGAGTGTTTGATGGGGACAGTGAAGAGGGAGACTTACTCTGAATCTAACCCTGTGCTGTACCGTCCTGGGAGAGTTTGACTTGGACAAAATAGACAGAGCATTACTCTGTATCTAACCCCGTGCAATACCTGTCCTGGGAGTGTTTGATGGGGAAAGTGTAGAGGGAGCCTTACTCTGTATTTATCCCTGTTCTGTTCCTGTCCTGGGAGTGTATGATGGGGACAATATAGAGGGAGATTTACTTTATATCTAACCCCGTGATGTACTTGTCCTGGGAGTGTTTGCTGTGGACAGTGTAGGGGGAGATTTACTCAGTTTCAAACCCCGTGCTGTAACTGTCCTGGGAGTGTTTGATGGATATGGTATGGAGGGAGTTGCACTCTGAATCTATCCCATCCTGGACCTGTCCTAGGAGTGTTTGATGTGGGCAGTGCAGTGGGAGCTTTACTCTATACGTAAGCCCATGCTATACCTGCACTGGGTGTGTTTCATGGGGACAGTGAAGAGGGAGAATTACAGTATATCTAACCAAGCTCTATAACTGTCTTGTTTGCGTACAGGCTTGTTTTTAAATTCAAATTCCCAAGCCCCCGGGATGCAATTTGAAGTCAAGCTCCCTGCATTAGTAGCCCTGTGATGTACTGATTTTCCAACTCACACCTCACCCCACCATTGTCCACCGCCTGGTCCCCAGTAACCTTCACCAATCCCCATTCTCACCACATTTACAATCTATACCAATGACTTAATTAGGGGACGGAGTGTTCTGTGTCCAAGCTTGGTCACAACACCAAGCTGGATATCAAATTGTCCTCGTCTTCGGCTGTCCCTCGATTTGAGGATACAACATCGGTATGGCCACTTCCTGCCCTGGGTCTTCATGTGGGTGAAGGGGTGTTTGTTTGTAGAGCCGCAGAGCTTCGGGAACAAGGGGCAGGACATCCCACCAGGTATTGGGAACCGGAGAGCAGGAGTTTCTTCCTTCCCTTCCTTGCCCTGCGGCCGCTCTGCCTCAGCAATAAGAGATGGCGGCTCAACGCGAAATGCAGAATGTTGGATACGTTGTCGTCATTTTGACCGATTGGTAGTGAGCTCCTCCCAGCCATTAACATCAAAGCGTTAACACTTCAAGTGTGTGTCCTGTAGGGTTTCGGTGATAAATATACTTTTCCCTTTGTCCACTCTTAGCAGTTACATGAAGTGTTATAAATAATTCTGCAAGTTGATTGATGAATCTTTCATTGTTTGATAAGTGCATTGTTGTTTGATTTTCCTTCTGTCCAATAAACGTCAGTATCTTTCGCTAATACAGTGTCTGAAACTCTGCCTGATTGTTCTGTCCCTGCTGAAATAAATCAGTTTGAATGGTTAATTCTGGTTCCACTAATTAGCCTCTTCACTGTTCAATTAATTCAAGTCTAAGTTTATAAAAACAAACACCCCTTTTTATAAGTACAGGGTAAGATTATCCTTATTCTGCCCCCATGCACTTCAATGGCCGGTTCAGTGAGCTAACCCCAGGGTGCAGGGTAGATTATCAACTCCCCCAAACCCATTCCATGGGGCCATTGTCAACACTGAGGTTGTGTGGTGGAGACAGGCTCTGTGCTGAGCAGATTTGAATGCTGCACGTCATGTGTCAGAAACAAGACAATGGCAGCAGGTTGAAAAGTTGTGATGTTACTGTGTTTGGCAGCAACTGCTCACAACAGAGGTAGAGATAAGATCTCTCAGAAACCACACATCCAGGAACATGCACAAACAGGAGCAAGGGGACAGAGAGATGTTTGAAATATTAGAAGAGGAGAAAGTAATACATTCCCTTAGCCTTGTTCAAGTGTTCAGGGGGCCTGCCGCACATCTGTATTATTACAACAGTGACCCAGCTTGCACTCAGAATCTTTAATAACCTTTCGCAACACAAACCCATCAATCTATATCTTGACATTCCCAATTGACACACGGAATAGCTTTTCACAGTCTCGTGTGTGATTCTGTGATTCCTGACATTAGCCCTGAATGGCCCAAATCTAATTTGAAGTATGTTTCCGTCGGGAGCAGATCACTCAATTATCTCAATAGACGGGCAACAGATTATGCCTCCCTGTTATGATCACAGATTCAGTACATTCATCCGACAGTAGGGAACTCCCTCAGTACATACCATCCAAAAGTGCTGCGGTACCTCTGGACTTACTCTCTGACAGTTCATCAGACCCAGAGTACTGATCCACCGACCGTGCGGCACTCCCTCATTACTGTCCACTGACAGTGTGGCGCTCCCTCAGTACTCACCCTCCGAAAGTGCCTTGCTTCCACATTACTGTCCCTTTGACAGTGCGGCACCCCCTCAGTACTGCTCCCCCAACAGTGAAGAACTCCCTCAGTACTGACCCTCCGACATTGCGGTGCTCATTAAGTACTGACCCTCCGAGAGTGCGGCTCTCCCTCATTAATTCCCCTCCAACAGTGCAGTACTTCCTCAGCACTGGCCCTCCGACATTGTGGCACCCCTCAGCACTGACCATCCGAAATGGCAACACCCTCTCAGTGCCGACCCTCAGATATTGCTGCGCTCCCACAGAACTGACCCTCTGGCATTACACCACCTCCTCAGCACTCTCGATCTCAGATTGCAGCGCTCCCTCAGTACTGAACAATGATGAACAGAGTAAGAGATTCTGGAAAACACATGGGGTCATATTAATTGTATTTCTCCTCTATTTGCACACTGTGTTGCGATCTCTCTTACCAATTAATAAATTGCATTTGTAATCTATTTGCACACGGCATTTTTCTCTCCTCCTCTGTAGTTTTTAAATTGCATTCAACCTGTGTTTGCACACTGGGTTGCTCTCTTTGTGATTATTTAATTGCATTATCTATCTATTTTCACACTGGATTGCTCACTCCCTAATGTTTAAATTATATTCCTCCCCTATTGGCACAGGGATCTGCCTTGTCTCTCTACCTAATTTATCAATTGCATTCGTCCTCTGAGTTGAATTTAAACTAACCTGGCAGGGGGATGGGATCCTGAGAGAAGGTTCAGCACGGGGAGATGCACAACCACAATTAGAAGAGAGGACAAGTGAGTCTGGAAGATTTAGAAATAATTATGGGCCACTTAAGGAACAAGGGAGTTTTGTCTGGTGGGAGGGTATTTACTTTAATGCAAGTAGTCTGACGAATAAGGCACATGTCTGGGGGCACAAATCAACACATGGATGTATGATGTCATAGCTGTTCACAGAGACACGGTTGAGAGAGGGGCAAGATTGGCAACTCAATATTCCTGGACATCTGGCCTTCAGGCAAGACATGGACGGAGTTAAATGAGGTGGAGTTTTCGCAATATTGACGAAGGAATCAATGACAGCAGTAAGGAGGGATGGCATCTTAGATGGCTCCTCAAATGAAGCCTTATGGGTAGAACTGAAAATCAAAAAAGGAAAAATCATATTCCTGCGAGTTTACTAGATGCCCCCAAACAGCCAGAGAGAAATAGAACAGATGCTTAGGCAGATTTCAGAGAGGTGTGAAAATGATGTGGTGCTAGTAGTGGGGATTTCAACTTCCCCAACATTAACTGGTCTGGTCACGGGGTGAAAAGTTTTGAGGGAGCAGGATTTTTCAAATGCATCCTAGAGAACTTATTAAGCCAGTACGTAGAGGGTCCTACAGGAGAGAAAGCAGTCCTGGACTAAATATTAGGGAATGAATCCGGGCAAACAGCAGAGGTATCCGTGGGGAGCATTTTGAATATAATGATCATAACTCCATTTGATTAAAGGTTGTTATTGAAAAGGAAAAGTCCAGAAATAAGAGTTCTAAATTGGGGGAAGGCCGATTTTAATAAGCTAAGATATGATTTGGGCAGAGTGGACTGGGAGCAGCTAGTTTCAGGTAAATCTGTGTCGAAGCAGTGGGGCTCAGTCAACAGGGAACTACGGTGAGTACAGGGCCAACGTATTTCAGGAAAGAAAAAAAGTTGAACCAACAAATTCAGGGAACCCTGGATGTCAAGGGATATACAGGATTGGATAAAGAGATAACGGGAGGCTTATGGCGGATACCAAGGGCTCGAAGCAGCGATAGCCCTAGAGGAGTGTAGGACATGAAGAGGGGACACATAAAAAGAAAATTAGGAGAGCAGAAAGAGGGCATGAGAAAACATTAGCTGGTAAAATAAAGGAAAATACCAAGTTATTTTACAATTGCATTAAGAGTAAGATGATAACTAAGGACAGAGTAGGGCCCATTAAGGGCCATAGTGGTAATTTGTGTGTGGAGCCGGAAAACGTAGGGAGGGTTCAAAGTCAATACTTTGTGTCGGTGATCAAAAGTGAGAGGATTGACATGGGTATGGATATCAGGCTGAAGTGCTGTGATGTAATAAATTAAATTAGTATAGAACGGGAGGAGTTTCTAAGTGTTCTGACAGGCTTAAAATTAGATAATTCTCCATGCCTGGATCGAGTGTATCCCTGGCTGTTGATTGAGGCAAGGGAGGAGATAGCAGCGGCGCAAGGTAATAATTTGCAATACTCCTCTGGCCACAGGAGAGTTACCAAATTACTGTAGGGCAGCCAATGTGGTACCGGTATTCAAGAAGGGAGGGACGGACAAAGCAGGGAACTAGTGGACAATCAGTCTAACCTCACTGTTGAGGAAGCCATTGCAATTAATTCTGAGGTAGATAATTCATCTACACTTGGAGAGGCAGGGATTAATCAAGGAGAGTCAGCTTGGTTTTGTTAAAGACAGTTCATGTTTGAACAATTTGATTGATTTTTTCAACAGTTTGACCAGATTTGTAGATTTGTGGAGGACAGTGCATTTTATGTACCCTAATTGGACTTCAGCATGGCTTTTGATAAGGTCCCGCATGGGAGACTGATATCAAAGGTAAGAGACCATGGGATCCAATACAATTTGCGAAGTTCGATCCAGAATTGGCTGAGTGGCAGGAACCTGAGAGTGATGGTCGAGGGTGTTTTTCTGACTGGATTCCTGTGTCCATTGGATTTCCGCAGGGATTGGTGTTGGGTCTCCTGCTGTTTGTGGTATGTGTAAATGTTTTACACTTCAATGTAGGAGGGTTAATCAGTATTTTCGCGGATTACACGTGAATTGGTGGGTTGGCAAACATTTGTCAGGATAGCCTTAGATTACAGTAGGATATAGAGCGACTGGTCAGATGGACTGATCAGTGGAAAATTGAATTTAATCCAAAGAAGTGTGAGATGATGTACTTGGGCAGGACAAACAAGTCCCGGGAATACACGATGAATGGTAGGACCCTTGGAAGAACTAAGGATCAGAGGGATCTCGGTGTGCATGTCCACCAAGTTAGTGAGAGAGGTAGGATAGGTGGTTAAGGAGGCATATGGGATAAACTCCTTTATTAGCCGAGACATAGAATATAAGAACAGGGAGGTCATGCTGGAACTGCATAAAATGCTGGTTAGGCCATAGCTAGAGTATTGCATGGAGTTCTGGAATCTGCATTACGGGAAGGATATGATTGCGCTCGAGAGAGTGGAGAGGAGATTTACCAGGATGTTGCCTGATCTTGAAAGTTTTAGTTATTAGGAGAGGCTGGACAGAATGGGGTTATTTTCCCTGGAGCAGAGGAGATTGGGAGTGGGTATGATTGAGATATATACAGTGCTGTGGTAGATAGTGTAGACAGGAAGGAACTTTTTTCCCTTTGGTGGAGTGGTCAACAACCAGGGGGCAGAGATTTAAGTTAAGGGCCAGGAAGTTTAGAGGCGATGTGAAGAAGAATTATTTTCACCCAGAGGGCGTTGGGAATCTGGAAATCAAAGCCTGAAAGGGTGGCAGAGACAGAAACCCTCATAACATTTAAGGAGTGTTTCGATGCACACTTGCGATGCCAGTGCTGGAAAATTTGCTTAGCATAGTAAGGTATTTGTTTGACCGGAGCGAGCTCGATGGGCTGAATGGCCCTTTTCTGTGCTGAAGACCTCGATGACTATGAATCCTCTCTTCGTGAACATGCTTGCTCTCGACCGCTCTCCCATTCATTTATGAACTGAATTCCTCCTGTGTTTGCACACTGGGTTGACCTCACTCCCTCTCATATATTAATTGCATTCCTCCTCTCTTTGCCCACTGGGTTTCTCTATCACTCTAAATTATTAGTGACACCCCACCTCTATTTTCGCCGCGAGTTGCTCTCTTTCTCTAATTTATTAATTATATTGCTCCTCTATTTGCACACTGGGTTGGTCTCTCTCTAATTTATTAATTACATTCCTTCTCTATTGGCAGACTGGGTTGTATAATCTATCTTTAAACGATTACATTCATCCGTTATTTGCAGACTGGACTCTATCTAATTGATTAATTAGTTTGCTCCTCTATTTGCACGCTGGGTTTCCCTGTATCTCCGTCTCTAATTTACTAATTATTTTCAAGTTCTATTTTTGCACTGGGTTGCTCTCTCTATATAATTTTATTGAATTGCATCCCTGCATTATTTGCACATCTGGCTTGCTCTCTCTCCATAATTCTTTAATTGCATTCTTCCTCTTTTTGCAAACTGGATTTCTCTCTCTCTCACTTCCTCTCTCTCTCTCACTCTCTAACTTATTAAAAACATTCCTTCTCTATTTGAACACTGGGTTGCTCTCTCTCTATCTATCTCTATCTCTATCTATCTCTCTATCTCTCTCTTATTAATAACAGTCCTCCTCAATGTGCACACTGGGTTGCCCTCTCTCTCTCTAATCTATTAATAACATTCCTCATCTTTATGCACACTGTGTTGCACTCTCCGTCTCTAATTTTGTAATCATAATCCTCCTCTATTTGCACACTGGTTTATCCACTCCCTAATTCTTTAGTTTCATTCCTCTTCCACTTTCACACTGGGCTGCTCTCTTTCTCTCTAATTAATTGATTGCATTCCTCCTCCATTTGGACACTGAGTCCCTCTCTGCTTCTCTTTCTCTAACTGGTTAATTACATTCCTCCTCTATTTGCTGCTCTCTCGCTCTAATTTATTAATTACACTCCTCCTCTATTTGCACGCTGGGTTGCTCTCTCTCTCTCTGTCTCTCTCTCTGTCTGTCTCTCTCTGTCTGTCTTTCTCTCTCTCTCACTCTCGCTCTCTCTCTCTCTCTCCCTCTCTCCCTCTCTCCCTCTCTATAACTTATCAATTGCATCCCTCCTCTATTGGTACACTGAGCTCCTCTCTGCTTCTCATTCTCTAACTGGTTATTACATTCCTCCTGTATTTGCTGCTCTCTCTCTAATTTATTAATTACTTTCCTCCTCTATTGGCACTCTGGATTGCATTCTCTCTGTCTCTCTTTAATGTGTTCATTAAATTCCTCGATTTTCACACTGAGTTTCTCTCTCTCTCTCATATATTTATATTCCTCGTTGATATGCAAACTGTCTTTCTCTCTCTGCAATTTATTAATTATGTGATCAAAAACCAAATGCCACTTAAGCATGCCCTTGGCTGTTAAATATAATATTGATTTAAAAAAGTTTAACGTACTTACATTTGTATTTAGAATATGAAATAACATCTAAACAATCACATTCAGTTCATCTAAATTACCTTTGCACCATTATAGGCCACGAATCTTCAATAAATAATGAATCACTTTCACTGAATTATTCAACGTTAATCAGCAAACACTGAACCTGTGTGAATCTGTTATAATCAGTAAACAGTGGTGATCGGAATGGGATGATGAGAAGATGAGTGCCGGGGAGACCACGGCCTCACTGGACGAAACCGAGAGAACCGTAAAAACACCAGTGAAAGGACGTGAGGCCAGGAGGGGCAGCGGGGAGAGCTGGCAACTCGAGGGAGCTTCAATCGGAATCTAATCCCGTGTTCTACCTGTCCTGGGAGTGTTTGATGGGGACAGTGTAGAGGGAGTTTTACTCTGTATCTAACCCAGTGCTGTACCTGTCCTGGGAGTGTTGGATGGGTACATTGTAGTGGTGGATTTAAGCTGTATTTAACCCCGTGCTGTACCTGTCCTGGGAGTGTTTGATGGGGACAGTGTAGAGGGAGCTTTACTCTGTATCTAACTCCGTGCTGTACCTGTCCTGGGAGTGCTTGATGGGGATAGTGTAGACGGAGCTTTACTCTGTAGCTAAACCCGTGCTGTCCCTGCCCTGGAAGTGTTTGATGGGGACAATATACAGAGATCTTTATGCTCTACCTAGCTTCGTCCTAAAACTGTCTTGTTTGTATATAGACATTATCAATAAATATCCCGAAACCTCAGGTGTGCAATTTCAGGTACCACTCTATGGATTATAAGCCCTTTGACGGACCGATTTTCCACTCACTCACAAACCCAACTTTGTCCATCACCTGCCCCCCTGTAATCTTCATCTATTCCCATTCTCACCAAATGTACAATCTTTACTAATGAGTTAACGAGGGGATGGAGTGTTCTGTGCTCATGCTTGGTCACATCGCCAAGTTGGATAGCAAATTGTCCTCACCTTCGGCTGTCCCTCGATTCGAGGATGATATATACTCGGGGTGGCCACGTCCTGCCGTGAATCTTCATGTGGATGAACAGGCCGATTCCCGAGCGTGATGCAGAGACATGGACACGTTGTCAACATTTTGACCGATTGGTAGAGAGTTCCAGCCAATTATTAACATCAATGTGTTAACGCTTCAAGTATGAGGCTGGGAGTGTTACCTTTGATAAATATGGTTTTCTTTTTGTTTCCTGGTATTCGATATTTCATAAATTATAAATAATCCGGCAAGTTGGTTAATGAATCTTTGATTGTTTTATAAGCGTATGTTTGTTTTATTTGCTTCTGTTCAATAAACGTCAGTATTATTCGCTAATTCAGTGCCTGAGACTCTGCCTGATGGTTCTGTCTCTGTTGAGCTGAGTCGGTTTAAAGGGTTAATTCAGGTTCCAGTGATCAGCCTGTTCACTGCTAAATTAATTCAAGTCTAATTTATCAAAGCAAACGTAGCGTTTTAATTGTACAGGGTGAAATTAACCTGCTCCTGACCTTATTTCTAATGTTCTTCAATGGCCGGTTCAGTGAGCTAACTCCAGGGGGAAGGGTAATATTTCAGCTTCCCCCTCACCCTCACTATGGGGACATTGTCAATACTGAGGTTGCGTGGTGGAGACAGGCTCTGTGCTGAACAGATTTGAATACTGCACAGCGTGTATCAGAACAAATAAAAGGTCAGTCTATATGTATTTCTGACGTTATTGTGTTCGGCGCCAACTGTTTACAACAGAGGTGGAGATAAGATCTCTCAGAAACCACACATCCAGGAACATGTACAAACAGGTGCAAGGGAACAGAGAGCTGTTTGAAATATGAGAACAGGAGAATGTAGAACATTCCCTTCTCCTTAGTCCAGTATTCAGGCGGTCTACAACCCATCTGTATTATTAAAACAGTGACCCAGCTGGCACACAGAACCTTTAATATGCTTATGTAACACAGACCCATCAATTTATGACTTGACATTCACAGTTGACACATCGACATACTTCCCATGGGCTTGTGTGTTTCTGTGTGATTCCTGACATTAACCCTGAATGGCCCAAATCTAATTTTAAGGTTATGTCCCTCAGGAGCAGACCATTCTGTGCTCTCAACACATGGCCCGATGGTTATTTCTGCATGTTAGAATTGCTGCCAGTGCAGATCCCCCTCAATGCGGGCTCCCTCAGTGCTGTCACTCCGACAGTGAGGCACTTCCTGTGTACTGACTCTCTGACAGTGTTGTCCTCCATCAATAGACTCTTCGACATTGAGGCACTACCTCAGAATTGACCCTCCAACTGTGCGGGGCACCCTCAGTGCTGTCACTCCGACAGTGCAGCTCTCCCTCAGTGCTGAATCTCTGACAGCGTTTTACGCCCTCAGTACTGACCCTCCGACAGGGCGGCAGTCCCTCAAAACTGAACCTCCGACAGTGAACGTACTTTAAATACTGACCATCAGAGAGTGCGGCACTTCCTCAGCACAGTAACACAGTAATGTGCTTCGCCAGTGCCGACCATCCAGGATTGCAGCGCTCCTTCAGCACTGACCCTCCGACAGTTCGGCTCTCCCTCAGCACTGACCCTCCGACAGTGCGGCTCTCCCTCAGCACTGACCCTCCGACAGTGCGGCGTTCCCTCAGCACTGACCCTCCGACAGTGCGGCGCTCCCTCAGCACTGACCCTCCGACAGTGCTGCGCTACCTCAGCACTGACCCCCTGACAGTGCGGCACTCCCTCAGCACTGACCCTCCGACAGTGCGACGCTCCCTCAGCACTGACCCTCCGACAGTGCTGCGCTCCCTCAGCACTGACCCTCTGACAGTACCACAACCCCTCAGTACTAACCGTCCATCCAGGCGGCACTCCCTCAGTCCTGACTCTCCGACATTGCGCCGCTCCTGAGTTACCAACCCTGCAAGAGTGCAGCGCATCCTCAGTACTGACCCACCAAATGCACAGCGATCCGTCGGTACTGACCCTTCGATAGTTTGTTGTTCCTCAGTACTGACCCTCTGACAGTTTGGCACTTCATCAGAAGTGCAACTCTGACAGTGTGGCACTCCCTCAGAACTGACCCTCCGACAGATCAACACTTCCTTATTACTGACTATCAGACAGCTAGACGCTCGCTCTGTACTAACCCTCCACCAGTGCGGCCCACCTTCTGTACTGACCCTCCGACATTGCGGCCCTTCCTTAGTGCTGAACTTATGGCACTGAGTCGCCCCCTTAATACTGACCCACCGAAGGTGCGGCCGGCCCTCAGTGCTGATCCTCCGACAGTGCAGCACCCCTTCAATCCTGACCCACCGAGCGTGTGGCACTCCCTCAGTATTGATTCTTTGACAGTGCAACAATTCTGCAGAACAAACCCACCAGCATTGCGGCGTTCCCTCAGTTCTGACCCTCCAACAGTGCTTTGCTTCTCCAAAGCTGATCCATGTACAGTGCGGCGCTCCCTCAGTACTGGCCCTCTGACAGTGCAGCTGTCCCTCAGTACAGACCCTCTGACCGTGTGGCAATCCCTCAGAACTGCCCCCCCGACAGAGCGACATTGCCTTAGAACTCAACCTCTGACAGTGTGATGCCCCCTCAGCACTGACCCTCTGACAATGCGGCGCTCCCTCAGTACTGACCCTCCGACTTTGCGACAGTCCCTCAAACCAGGCCTTCAGAAAGTGCAACGCTACCTCAGAAATGGCCATCCGACACTGGGGTTCTCCCTCAGAATTTACCCACTGACTGTGCGAGACTCCGTCAGTAGTGACCCTGCAACAGTGCGGCTCTCCCTCTTTACTGTCCCTCCAACAGTGCTGCAATTCGTCTTTACTGACCCTCTACTGCTGCGGCAAACCCATGATACTGACCCTCCAATTGTACAGAAGAACCTCATTAGTGACCCTCCGGCAGTGCATGCATGTCCTTAGCACTCACCCTACAACAGTGAGGTATGCCTTCAGCACTGACCGTCCAAATGTGCTGCACTCTTTCAGTAATACCCCTTCTGATAGGCGGCAAAACCTCATTACTGAGCCTCATACAGCTCGGCGCTGCCTCCGTAATGACTCTCCGACAGTAGGACACGTCCTCAGTACTGACCCAAAGACAGCTAGGTGCCACCTCAGCACTGACCTTCTGACAGTGCGGGACTCCCTTGGTGCTGTCCTTCCAACAGTTCTAGACTCCCTCAGTACTGACCATCTGACATTCAGGTGCTCCATCATTGCTGACCGTCTAACAGTAAACAGTGGTGTACGGAATGGGATGATAAGAAGATGAGTACCAGGGAGACCACGGCCTCACTGAGAGAAGTAAAAACACCAGTGAAAGGAGGTGAGCCCAGGGAGGGGCAGAGGGGAGGGCTGGCAACTCGAGGGAGCTTCAATCTGTATCTAACCCCGTGCTGTACCTGTCCTGGGAGTGTTTGAATGGGACAGTGAAGAGGGAGATTTACTCTGTAACTAACCCCGTGCTGTACCTGTCCTGGGAGCGTTTGATGGGGACAGTATAGAGGGAGCTTTACTCTGTATCTAACCCAGTACTGTACCTGCCTTGGGAGTGTTTGATGGGGACAGTGTAGAGGGAGCTTTACTCTGTATCTAACCCCGTGCTGTACCTGTCCTGGGAGTGTTTGATGAGGGCAGTGTGAAGTGAGCTTTACTATGTATCTAACGCCGTGCTTTGCCGGACATGGGAGTGTTTGACGGGGACGGTGTAGAGGGAGATTTACTCTGTATCTAACCGCGTGCTGTACCTGTCCTGGGAGTGTTTGATGGGGACAGTGTGAAGGGAGATTTACTCTGTATCTAACCCCGTGCTGTGCCTTTACTGGGATTGTTTGGTGGTGTCATTGTAGAGAGATCTTTATTCTGTATCTAGTTTCGTCCTAAAACTGTCATGTTTGTATATAGACATTTTAAATAAAAATCCCCAAACCTCAGGTGTGCAATTTGAAGTCCTGGATTATTAGGCCTGTGACGGACTGATTTTCAATCTCACTGACAAACCCCACTTTGTCCATCACCTGGCCCCCAGTAATATTCATCTATTCCCATTCACATCAAATGTACAATCTTTACTAATGAATTAATGAGGGGACGGAGTGTTCTGTGCTCAAGATTGGTCACATCACCAAGCTGGATAGCAAATTGTCCTCACCTTCGGCTTTCCCTCGATTCGAGGATGATATCTACTCGGCGTGGTCACTTCCTGCCGTCAGCCTTCATGTGGAATGAACAGGCCGATTCCCGAGCGTGATGCAGAGTCATGGACACGTTGTCAACATTTTGACCGATTGGTAGTGAGTTCCAGCCGATCATTAACATCAATGTGTTAACGCTTCAAGTGTGAGGCTGGGAGTGTTACGTTGATGAATATGCTTTTCTTTTTGTTTCCTGGTATTAGATATTTCATAAATTATAAATAATCCGGCAAGTTGGTTGATGAACCTTTGATTGTTTCATGAGCGTAATTTTGTTTTATTTTGCTTCTGTTCAATAAACGTCAGTATTATTCGCTAATTCAGTGCCTGAGACTCTGCCTGATGGTTCTGTCTCTGTTGAGCTGATTCAGTTTGAAGGGTTAATTCAGGTTCCAGTGATCAGCCTGTTCACTGCTAAATTAATTGAAGTCTAATTTATCGAAGCAAACGGAGCTTTTTAATTGTACAGGGTGAAATTAACCTGCTCCCGCCCCTATTTCTAATGTTCTTCAATGGCCGGTTCAGTGATCTAACTCAGGGGGCAGGGTAGTATTTCAGCTTCCCCCTCACCCTCACTATGGGGACATTGTCAATACTGAGGTTGCGTGATGGAGACAGGCTCTGTGCTGAGCAGATTTGAATACTGCACAGCGTGTATCAGGACAAAGAAAAGGTCAGTCTATATGTATTTCTGATGTTATTGTGTTCGGCGCCAACTGTTTACCACAGACTTGGAGATAAGATCTCTCAGAAACCACACATCCAGGAACATGTTCAAACAGGAGCAAGGGAACAGAGAGCTTTTTGAAATATGAGAACAGGAGAAGGTAATATATTCCCTTCGAATTGTTCCAGTATTCAGGGGGTCTACAGCTCATCTATATTATTAAAACAGTGACCCAGCTGGCACACAGAGCCTTTAATATGCTTATGTAACACAGGCCCATCAATTGACATTCAAAATTGACACATCAAAGAGCTTCCCATGGGCTTGTGTGTTTCTGTGTGATTCCTGACATTAACCCTGAATGGCCCAAATCTAATTTTAAGTTTATGCCCTTCAGGAGCAGACCATTCTGTGCTCTCAATACATGGCCCGCAGGTTATTTCTGCATGTTAGAATTACTGCCAGTGCAGATCCCCCTCAATGCGGGGCTCCCTCAGTGCTGTCACTCCGACAGTGCGGCACTTCCTGTGTACTGTCTCTCTGACAGTGCTGTATTCCCTCAATAGAGACTCTTCGACATTGAGGAAATCCCTCAGAATTGACCCTCCATCAGTGCAGAGTACCCTCAGTGCTGTCACTCCGACAGTGCAGCACTCGCTCAGTACTGAATCTCTGACAACGTGGTACGCCCTCAGTTCTGACCCTCCGAAAGGGCGGCACTCCCTCAGTAATGACCCACCGACAGGGCGGCGTTCCCTCAGAACTGAACCTCCGACAGTGAACGTACTTTCAATACTGACCATCAGAGAGCGCGGCACTTACTCAGCACAGTAACACAGAAACACGCTTCGCCAGGTCTGTGCCACCAGCATTGCCATGCTCCCTCAGCACTGACCCTCAGACAGTGCGGCACTCCCTCAGCACTGACCCTCCGAAAGTGCGGCACTCCCTCAGTCCTGACCCTCCGACAGTGCGGTGCTCCCTCAGCACTGACACTCCGACAGTGCGGCGCTCCCTCAGTGCTGACCCTCCGACAGTGCGGCACACCCACAGCACTGACCCTCCAACCGTACGGCGCTCCCTCGGTACTGACCCTCCGACAGTGCAGCATACCCTCAGCACTGACCCTCCAACAGTGCGGCACACCCTCAGGACTGACCCTCTGACAGTGCAGCGCTCCCTCAGTACTGACCATCCGACAGTGCGGCACTCCCTCAGCACTGACCCTCCGACATTGCGGCACTCCCTCAGTACTGATCCTCCGACAGTGCCACACTCCCTCAGCACTGACCCTCCGACAGTCCGGCACACCCTCAGCACTGACCCTCTGACAGTGCGGCACATCCTCAGCACTTACACTCCGACAGTGCGGCGCTGCCTCAGCACTGACCCTCTGACAGTGTGGCGCTCCCTCAGCACTGACCCTCCGACAGTGTGACACTCCCTCAGCACTGACCCTCCGACAGTGCGGCGCTCCCTCAGCACTGACCCTCCGACAGAGCAACGCTCCCTCAGCACTGACCCTCCGACAGTGCGGCACTCCCTCAGCACTGACCCTCCGACAGTGCGGCGCTCCATCAGCACTGACCCTCTGACAGTGCAGCGCTCCCTCAGCACTGAACCTCCGACAGTGCGGTGCTCCCTCAGTATTGACCGCCCATAGTGCTACGCTCACTCAGTACTGATCCTCTGACAGTACCACAACCCCTCAGTACTGACCCTCCTTCCAGGGGGCACTCCCTCAGTTCTGACTCTCTGACATTGCACCGCTCCTGAGTTACCAAGCCTGCAAGAGTGCAGCGCTACCTCAGTACTGACCTACCCAATGCACAGCGATCCGTCAGTACTGACCCTTCGATAGTTTGTTGTTCCTCAGTACTGACCCTCTGTCAGTTTGGCACTTCCTCAGAAGTGCAACTTTGACATTGTGGCACTCCCTCAGAACTGACCCTCCGACAGATCAACACTTCCTTATTACTGACACTCAGACAGCTAGACGCTCGCTCTGTACTGACCCTCCGCCAGTGCGGCCCACCTTCTATTCTGACCCTCCAACAGTGTTTTGCTTCTCCAAAGCTGACCCTTCTACAGTGCGGCGCTCTCTCAGTAATACCCCTTCTGATAGGCGGCAAAAGCTCATTACTGACCCTCATACATCTCGGCGCTGCCTCCGTACTGACTCTCCGACAGTGGGACACGTCCTCAGTACTGACCCACAGACAGCTAGGTGCCACCTCAGCACTGTCCCTCTGACAGTGCGGGGCTCCCTTAGTGCTGCCCTTCCAACAGTTCCGGACTCCCTCAATACTGACCATTTGACATTCCGGGGCTCCATCATTGCTGACCCTCCGAAAATGTGGCAACCCCTCAGCACTGACACTTCAACAGTGTTGCACCACCTCAGTACTGAGCCTCTGACAGTGTTGTGCCACCTCCACACTGAGCCTCCGACAGTGTGGGACACCCTCAGTTCTCATCCTCTGAATGTGCGGCCCTCCCTCCGATAATTAGGGGGATCTAAGTCTTTGGTAAATATCTACTGAGTCACTATTTTGTGAGCGCTCATTCACACCAGCAGCCGTATTTCTCAGCTGTGGATCATGTTGAATTCAACATATGAACAGAATAACAGTTTCAACATCTCAACATTCAGTATTCATTCAGAGATAAGTTGGAGCAATTTCTCTCAGATCGTCGTGGGTCTTTGGACCTCTCTTCATCGAAATGTGATGGGAACAGAATCTTGGAATATTTATAAGGCTAAGCGAGATAGAATCTCGATTAACACGGGGGTGAAAGTTTTTCGGGGGGAGGCGGGAATGTGGGTTTGAGTTTAAATTCAGATCATCTGTGATCTTATTGAATGGCGGAGGAGGATCGAGGGGCCGAATGGCCTACTCCTGCTCCTAATTCGTATGTTCATAGGTATAGCTATTAATCAATTTCAAAAATATATTTTAATTAATTGGTTAAATTATTAATAAATTACAAAATATTCTAAGTTAATACATCCAAATGTTAACTTAATCATCAGCATTTTATGTATAATTGGTCTAAATATTAATTTCAACTTGTATTATCAAATAATACAGCTGATTATTAATTAATTTCCACAGCATATTATGAAATGTCGGCCTAATTAATGCTTTCAATTATGAATTAAAAAGTCTTAATATTAATTATAAATTAAACATCTAATTACCAATTATTTTCTAAAAATATATTATAAATTATTGGCCAAATTAGCAATCAAATTCAACAATATATTATACATAAAAATCCAATTCTTAAATATTCTTATTCCACCTCTAGTATATCTAATGATGAATTAATATCAATGATTTATGATTTGTGCATCTAATTTAGAATTACAATATCCAGCTTTAAGGCTCCTTATTATAAATTAATCTCAAATATTTATCAAAGCACAAACAATTAATTACTCTTAACCTATTATTAACATTGCATTAATTATTCTCAATTATTTTTATTGATACATTAATTATTATTTAGCTTAATAGCCTGTCAGAGATTGCGCAATGGCAGTGTGCCGCACTGTTGGAGGGTCAGTAATTGGGGTTTGACGCAGTGTCAGAGGAACATTACTGAGGTAGTGCTGTAGTGAAGGAGAGTCAGTACTGAGGGATCGCTGCACTGTCGGAGGGTCAGGACTGAAAGAGCACTGCACTGTCGGAGGGTCAGTCCTGAGGGAGTGCTGCACTGTCGGAGGGTCAGTACTGAGAGAGTGCTGCACTGTCGGAGGGTCAGTCCTGAGGGAGCGCCGCATTGCTGGAGGGTCAGTATGGAGGGAGCGCCACACTGTCGGAGGGTCAGTACAGAGGGAGTTCTGTACTGTAAGAGAGTCAGTTCTGAAGCTGCGATAGTAATATGGAGGAATAATCTGTTGCCAATGTATTGAGATAACTGAGTGTTCTGCTACCGAGGAACATCAACTTAAAATTAGATCTGGGCATTGAGGATTAATATCAGGAATTACACCGTAACACAGAAGCCTCTGGAAAGCAATTGGGAATGTCAAGACACACATTGATGGGTCAATGTTACTGAAGGATATTAAAGGTTCTGTCTACCAGCTGGGGGACTGTTGTAGAAATACTAAAGTGCTGTCAATCCCCTAAATACTGTAACAAGGCGAGGGAAATAAATTACATTCCCCTGTTTTGATAATTCAAATAGCTCTCTTTTCCCTTCCTCCTGTTTGGACATGTTCCTGGATGTGTGATTTCTGATTGATCTTATCTCCACCTCTGTTTTGAACAGCCGCTGCCAACCCTCACAAATATTTATGGGCTGACTTCATCTCGGTCCTGATACACCATGTGCAAAATACAAATCTGCACAGCACAGAACCTGACTCCATAAAACAACCTCAGTATTGACAATGGCCCCTTAATGTGGGTGGGGGCAGTTGAAAAACTGCCCTGTACCCTTGAGTTAGCTCACTCAACAGGCCATTGAAGAACATTAGAAGTAAGAGCAGGAGAAGGTTAATCTCACACTGTACTTTTAAAAATGGCTCTTTGTTTTTATAAATTTAAACTGAATTAAATTTAGCAGTGAACAGACTAATCAGTGGAAGCTGAATTAAACCTTCAAACTGATTCAGGTAAACAGAGACAGAAACATCAGTTTTAATCTCAGACAGTAAATAAGGGAATAATACTGACGTTAATTGAACAGAAGCAAAATCAAACAAAAATTCACTGTTCAAATAATCAAAGACTCATCAATCAACTTGTTCAATGGACTCAGACTTATCCAATAGTTAACAAGGGGAGAGAATGTTGAAAACAGACGCATCAGCAAAACCCGGCAGGAGTCACAAATTCAATTGGACAGCATATCTATAAGAAGTGAACATCAAACTTAACACCCGCCCACAGTTAACCCGCCTACCACCCCGCCACCCCCCCCCCCAGCCCCCCGCCCCCTCCCACGCCCCCCTTCCTCCCCCGCGCTGACAGCTGTTCACTGAAGCATACTGCACCTTCCTGGAATCCACACTGACAGGAATTCTCCTCTGTCTGCCCGCGGGGCCTAGTGCCACACTCAGCAGCTTTGCTTGATATTCATTCAGGGTATGAGGGATTCGCTGGCTGCGCCAGCATTTATTGCCCATCCCTAACTGGCCCCTTGAGTAGGTGGTCATGAGCTGCCTTCTTTATCCGTTACAGTCCACCTGGTGCAGGTACACGCATAGCATTGACAAGGAAGTTTTCAATGAACAGCATGACACAAGGGAGTTCTGAGGAACAAAGTGACCTTGGCGTGTGTGTCCATAGATCTCTAAATGCGGACGGGCATGTTCGTGGGGTGCTGAAAAAGGGATATAGGACACTTGCCTTTATCAATCGAGGCATAGTTTGCAAAAGTAAGGAGGTCATGTTGGAGTTGTATAGAACCTGATTGAGGCCAAAATTGGAGTACTGTGTGCAGTTCTGGTCGGAACATTATAGGAAGGATGTCATTGCACTGCAGAGGGTGCAGAGGAGATTCACCAGGATGTTCCCTGGGGTGAAACACTTAAGTTAAGAATAGTGCATGCATAGGCTTGTGTTGTTTTCATTGGAGCAGAGAAGACTGAGGGGCGACCTGATAAAGGTCTACAAGATCACGAAGGGCATGAACAGGGCATACAGGGAGCAGCTGTTCCCCTTAGCTGAAGGGTCTGTGACAAGAGGGCATAAGTTCGAGGTGAGGGGCAGGAGGTTTAGGACGAATGTGAGGAAAAACCTTTTTAGCCAGAGGGTTTTGACGGTCTGGAATGCGCTGCCTAGGAGGGTGGTGGAGGCGGGTTGCCTAACATTGTATAAAAGGTACCTGGCTGAGTACTAGGCGCGTGATAACTCAAGGCTATGGGCCAAGTGTTGGTAAATGGGATTAGGTAGGTCTAGTGTTTCTCATGTGTCGCTGCAGACTCGATGGGCCAAAGGGCATCTTCT
>NW_027596684.1:42500-182996 GCF_964194155.1 Cetorhinus maximus
CCCTTGTATATTTTGGTTGCTTGACCTTTTAAAAAATACTTATTGATGTGATTTTCCTGACGCTTGCAAAACTGGCATTTGTCGCACATCCCAAATTGCCCCTGAGCTGGGTGCTTTGTTAGGCTGTTTCAGTGACCAGTTAAGAGTCAACAACTTTGCTGTGGAATAGGAGTCACTTGTAGGCCCGATAAGGACGGCAGATTTCCTTCTCTAAAGAAAATTTCTGAATAACATTGGTTTTCCAGTCCTGAGAACATCATTGTAAATCTCATTTGTTCCCTCTCTAGTGCAATTACACACTTTCTGTAATGATGTGACCAGAACTGCACATCGACTATTCAATCAAATCACTCGATGCCCCTTCTTAACCACATTTTTGGACAGACCTGCTACCTTTAGCGAACTGCAGACATTCACCTCAATGCCCCTCACTTCCTCTACACCTCTCATTATGCTGCCATTTGCCTTGTAAACCTTTCTCTTGTATGACTTCCCGAAGAGCATCACCTCAAACTTCACTGACTTTGATTGTATTCGTCACTTTTCTGCCCATCTGCCCAGTCCATTGATATCTCCCTCTGGTCTCCAATAATCCTCCCCCCTTTCTAGCAAGCCGCCATTTTTTTTCTGATATCTGCAAATTTCTTGATCACACATACCTGCATTTATGCCCAAATCATTAATATATAGCATAATATTGGAGGGGAGCTCAAAATGAGACGTGTGGAACCCCAGAGAAAACAACCCTCTGGTCACAAAAATGACCATATACCAAGATGCTTTGTTTCCTGCCGTTGGGCCTAAATTTTGTATCTAGGTTGCCCCATCCCCCTGGATCTGCAGGGATTTTTTTTTCACCAGCCCAATTTCTGTGACTTTGTCAAAAGCCTTGAATAAATCCATCTAGACCACACCTGATGCGCAATGACAGTTTGCCATAAATTGACATGTCTAGAAATGTTTTCCGTGAAGTGGCTTCAGATGTTATCGAACTCCTTACTCAGAGTTCCATCAAACAATGATCACCTCTCTAATCTCACACTGAACTTGGGCCTGTTTTCACGCTCCTGTCATTGTTGGTGGAAGTTGTGCAATACCGAACTCTCTCTTATTGAACCACGGATGGTTTCCTCCCTCTGACCGTAGGAATATCCAATCATCAGGAGTGGGTGCAATTGTACCACTTAAATCATAGGTTAGTAAAACAAGTTTGAGGAACAGAGGCTTTGACATTTTAAAAAAATAATTCACCCCAAAAGAAAACATCACCCAATGCACACACATGTACTGCGACAACAGAGCTAATGGTAAATACTGAGTTGTTAAAGTCCCAAAAGGAACTTCAAACAACTGCCACAACTTGTTTTGAGGTGTGTATAGAATTTGAGATGCTTACCTTTAATAATGTAGTAATAATATCAAAAAGGCTTCAAGGTTTTTATAAAGCTAAATTAAACATTTATTAATAAGATTAATGATTTCAAATGCACTGTGTCACACTGAACACAGAGCTCACAATGAACACAGAGCCCACACTGAACACAGAGCCCACATTAAACACAGAGCCCACACTGACCACAGAGCCCACACTGAACACAGAGCCCACACTGAACACAGAGCTCACAATGAACACAGAGCCCACACTGAATACAGAGCCCACACTGAACACAGAGCTCACAATGAACGCAGAGCCCACACTGAACACAGAGCCCACACTGAAGAAAGAGCCCACGCTGAACTCAGAGCCCACACTGAACACAGAGACCACACTGAACACAGAGCTCACACTGAACACAGAGCCCACAATGAACACAGAGCCCACAGTGAACACAGAGCCCACACTGAACACAGAACCCACACTGAACACAGAGCCCACACTGAACACAGAACCCACACTGAACTCAGATCTCACACTGAACACAGAGTCCACAATGAACACAGAGACCACACTGATCACAGAGGCCACACTGAACATTAAGCTCACCCTAAAATCAGAACTAACCCTGAACACAGAGCCCACACTGAACACAAATCCCAAACTAAAGACAGAGCCCAACCTGAACATACAGCACACCCTGAACGCAGAGCCCACACTTAACACAGAGCCCACACTGAACACAGATCCCACACTGAACACAGAGCGCACACTGAACTCAGAGCTCACACTGAACACAGAGCGCACACTGAACACATAGCTCACACTCAACACAGAGCCTAGACTGAACACAGAGCCCACCCTGAGCACAGAGCCTACACTGATCACAGAGCCCACACTGAACACAGAGCCTAGACTGAACGCAGAGTCCACACTGAACACAGAGCCCACACTGAACACAGGTCCCACACTGAACAGAGAGCGCACCCTGAACTCAGAGCAAACACTGAACACAGAGCTCACATTGAACACAGAGCCCACACTGAACACAGAGCCCACACTGAACACGGAGCCCACACTTAACACAGAGCCCACACTGAGCACTGAGCTCAACCTGAACATGGAGCGCACCGTGAACAGAGAGCCCACACTGAACACAGAGCCCACAGAGAACACAGAGAAGATGCTGAAAACAGAGCCCACAATGAAAACAGAGCCCACACTGAACACAAAGCTCAGCCTGAACATAGAGCTCACACTGAACACAGAGCCCACACTGAACACAGAGCTCAACCTGAACACAGAGCCCAGACTGAACACAGAGCCCACACTGAACTCACAGCCCTCACTGAACACAGAGCCCACACTGAACTCAGAGCCCACACGGAAAACAGAGCCCACACTGAACACAGAGCCCACACTGAACACAGAGCCCACACTGAACACAGAGCCCACACGGAACTCAGAGCCCACACTGAACACAGAGCCCACACTGAACACAGAGCCCACACTGAACACAAAGCCCACACAGAACACAGAGCCCAGACTGAACTCAGAGCCCACACTGAACACAGAGCCCACACTGAACACAGAGCCCACACTGAACACAAAGCTCAACCTGAACATAGAGCGCACCCTGAATATTGCGCCCACAAGTAACACAGAGATCACTGAACACAACGGCCGCAATGAACACAGAACAGCGACTAAACTCAGAGCTCAAAATGTGCACAGAGCTCACTCTGAACAACGAGCACGCACTGAACAAACAGTCCTCACCAAGGATCCTTAGTCAGCTACTTCCAAACCCACAACCACTACCATCTAGAAGGACAAAGCAGCAGATAATAAGAACACAACCACCTGGAAGCCCACATCCCACGAATAAACAGTAAAAGGAGATATTTCTCATGATCAATCCATCTCTCACACACCCAGTCAACCTGCCCAATCCCTCCCTTGCTTGTGACATTAAACCATCATTTCTTCTGTTTGCGGTAGTTCCAGAAGAATCAATGTCTAAAGGGCTTGAAGCGGGAAGACATTCAGTGCTCAGGTGTGGATCCTCCGGAACCGTGAATCAGGTGGAGAATGTCACTGATCAGCCGTGATCCCATCTCCGTGTGTTTTACAAACTCGCTCGATGACGGCTCTGCTTGAACTTCAGCTTCTTTAACACAATGATCCTGTCAGCAAAGTGATCATCTACATCTAGACATGTGTGATTCTGATACCACTATTGATTCCGCTCCACATTGCAAGAGAGGGGGGCAGTTTTACAGCCTTTGCTTTGTTAAATAGAGAATGATGTCCCCCTTTTAAATTAGTGACCGCGGGTTAGGCTGAAGCCAGACTGACCCTTCCAGCTCAGGGCCATTTGAGGAATGAAGTGATCTCCTGTTTAATGAAGGTTTTTCATTAAAGATTTCCCTCTGTGCACAGGTCCTAAAGCCTCATGGAGCTGTCAATACTGACAATGGGCACAGGGACAACAGATAGATCCTTGTTGAAGGTCAGCCTCTTGGCAGATATCATGTTTTTAATCAATGTTTCTGTAGAATGGAGGAATAATTAGGTGCTGGAATTTGCAGAATCAGAAATAGACTCACAAGTCAAGATTTTATTGGATATAAGAGACAATAGCTGTGTTAGACCTGCTGTATAAACATATAGTGATGCAGGTGAGATAAAAAGAAAATGTAAGGAGAACAGCTGAATTAACTGAGAAGAGGTTGGTTGACTGACATATTCCTGACAGGGAATTTAATTCCTGAGGAAGTGAAAAGCGAGATTTTGTTTTCCATTTTCACTGCCGACCATCAATAGAAATGTTGTGAAATGATCCATCGACCCTGCAGGGTAAACCTGTCACACTGCACAGGTCAGCAAGCAGGGCTTCCATTAATGGACAATCAGACAAGGAAATCTCTCCATTAGAAAAGCATCAATAAAGTGGCAGAATGCAAGGAGCATTGCAATTGCAAGGGTTTGAGTGGCTGAATATTGAGCTTACAACTGGAACACGCTCGAGTCTCTGATAATCTCTGATGGGAAATCTGATTCTTTTAAAACTTTGTGTGTAATTGTTCTTAATTGAATTTTGTGATCAATAAATTCCTGAATGCGTAACCTGAACGGTTCAAAACGCTCCCATTTCCTGGGAATGGCTGTATCATCATAAACCTTTTTCTCTCCCTTTCATTTAAGGGCTGCTCACTGAGTGGTGAGGGTCAGCATCAGACAGGGTGGGAGTGTGAGCGCTTAGTTGTTGCCGCAATCCGAGCTCCCAGAGGTCGAAGCCTCTTCTCAAACCCGTTTCGCTGGTTTGAGATTAAAGTGTTCCAATGCCACCCTCTGCTGGCAGCTCACCGCCACTACAGGCGCTGCTCTTTGCCGCTCTCAGAGAAGTACATTTACTGCATGGCTGCATCTGGGAACAGGTTGATCAAGAGTTCATATTGAACAGTACTGTCAGGGATTGGAGTTTGCAGCAAGGTGCACAGTGCCCTCGGCTGATGCATTCGACCTTATACCACCTGATCTTGTACATGAAATCCTTCATCATTTCCCATTGGAGATATTGGCTGGAGATAGTAGTTGGGGAGTATTTCAGACTGCAATGTGCACATTCGGTACAGTTATCAGACTCTAATCCTATTCAGAATGGAAGTAGATAAACTTTGCTGTACTCTGTAATTCCTCTGCAATACATTTGGAATGTTTAACCCGACGCGTTGGATCTTGCTAAAGTTTTTTTTAAAACACCTTCAAGATAATTTTCTCAATTTATCTCAGATCCTTTGTGGTTAGAAAATATATTAAAAATACGAAATGTGTGTTAGACATGATTTATTGTTACATTTAATTCTATAAGAACGCCACACATCCATATTCCTGGTATGTCTCACTCTTCCCCAGTGAACCTGCAGTATCAGAAAACTCGCCCAGTCCCCCTGGCATGGTTACCCCCGTCCTGTTCTTATTTTTCTGCAGGAAAACGGTGACATTTAACCCCACCACGCCCCCTTTTACATCTAGTGTTCAATGTATGAGGTCCCTAGAGGGAGAGAGCTGACAACAGGAATGGGTTTGGGCCGTGGCTGCTCCAGTATCCATGAAGTTGGGTGCTATCTTGGCTCTGTCCCCATAGAGATAGGGCCCTCCCCACTCTGTTACCACAGTCAGAGTCTCCACTAGCCCCTCTGCCAACAGAGTAAGAGGGAATGCCCGGTATTTCCCACCACAGCATCAGACCCTGCCCCTCCGTGGTACCAGAGGGAATGGCCCCAGCCTCACTGTCCCTATGGCAGCAGAGCCTCCCCGCTCTCTAACCATAGTCACACTATCCACCATAACCTCTGTCACCAGAGCGATAGGAGAGAACCCGCTTGGTCACGGCACGGACAATCCCTGCCCCCCACATTTTATAATGGGGACAGGACTGGCTGCCAAACTGTCACAACAGAAGCAGCTCATCTCCCCGCTGGAAGAGAGAAATCACGTGGTAAAATATTGGAAACTATCAGTGATTCATTTCTTCAAATCCTCGAAAGTATCGAAGAATTGGAGAAAAGGGATATTTCAGCACATTCTTTAACTGCTCCCTGAACTTAGTCTGGGTCACAGCGTAAATCCCAGTGTTTATGCAGCAAGCCCAGGAGCTGCAACATGAAGCCCAATTCCCGCACATAGTTACCCATCCATAGAGAATCGGCCACCGTATAAAACATTCGCCTCGATATAGAATACACCATTAACATCGCCCACAACAGGATGAAATTGGCTGAGATAACAAACAGTAAAATGATTGATTTCCTCCGACTCTCCATCGCTTGTTCTCTGGGCCTCTCTCCACGGCTGTGAGCCCGGAGTCTCCTGCGGGCTCTGCTGCTCATTAAGATGTGTCTGACGGTGAGAACATTGAGCAGCAGAATCAGGACAAATGGGACACATGGAATAAGGATGTGATGGAGAAACTCAACCGATATCCTGACCGGATTATCCTGAACTTCGAATGTTACAAAACAAAACCAGGGTTTGTTCCTCAGCGTATACAAATCTGATAGCATAAAATACCAGAAAATATTCTTTAAGAAGCTCAGCACAGTCACTGATCCTAGAACCACAGCCGCCATTTTCTCAGTGCAATATTTACTTTTCAACTTCTGCCAACAAATGGCCACAAACCGATCAAAGGTGAAAGAGACGGGGAACCAGACAGAACAGTCAGTGGCTGCATAAAGCAAGACGGCATGGATATTACACACACTCATGGACCACAGAAAATTAAAATATACCCAATAAACAATTGGAATGTGTCTCAATATCAGGTCGACAATAATGACCAGTAGATCCGCTGCTGCCATGGACACCAGGTAGCGACTGACACATTTGGATAGACCACAATTTCTCCGAGATAGGATCACAATCGTCAGTAGGTTTACTGTAAGAAACAGTGAAAACAGTGGAATTATACAACATGCTCAAATTATGAAAATCTGTTTTGTTGAAGGCGCTGAAATGTTCCACTATGTTGCTGCACCTAGTGACATATTGAAACTGCTGTAGATTCACTAATAAATTGAACTGTCTGTTATATGGTGGAAGGCAGTGTAGATGAAATAGGCACTGAAATTGCGGAACTCGATGATTATCATAATCCTGATGTCTCATCTTTCCTGAACTGGTTGAAAAACGTAGCAATCTCGAAACACTTCAAATTTTGATGGAGTAGTGTAATGCAGTTAAACATGTTTTATACAATTAATTGCCATGTACAGTGAGACTTACCAGGGACGCCAATAATAGCGAGGATGGGATAGTAACCCGCCTGAATAACCTGGAGCGCCCAATAGACCCGGCTTTCCAATGACATCCACTTATAATATGTAGAAAGTTGATAAAGCGCCGCCGATAAACTCCTGCTCATTGCCGTAACATTCCAATCTATTGTTCTCAGATTCTGATCCATTGTTGTAACATTCCAATCTATTGCTCTCAGATTCTGATCCATTGTTGTAACATTCCAATCTATTGTTCTCAGATTCTGATCCATTGTTGCAACATTCCAATCTATTGCTCTCAGATTCTGATCCATTGCTGTAACATTCCAATCTATTGTTCTCAGATTCTGATCCATGGTTGTAACATTCCAATCTATTGTTCTCAGATTCTGATCCATTGTTGTAACATTCCAATCTATTGTTCTCAGATTCTGATCCATGGTTGTAACATTCCAATCTATTGTTCTCAGATTCTAATCCATTGTTGTAACATTCCAATCTATTGTTCTCAGATTCTGATCCATGGTTGTAACATTCCAATCTATTGTTCTCAGATTCTAATCCATTGTTGTAACATTCCAATCTATTGTTCTCAGACTCGGATCCATTTTTGGGACATTCCAATCTATTGCTCTCAGATTGTCATATAATCTCCCCCTATCTCTTGGAACAGCAGGTCCCGGTTAGTGAGAGAGCTGAGAGTTCCGCTGTCACTATGAACTAACACATTGGGGAAACTCCCTTATTAACAGCAGCGGGAAGGATCCATGGAGACTGGCATTCATTCCAGCCACTGAACAAACAGGTTCAGTTAACTCTTTCAATCCAATTCCTCTTGCAACCCACTCAAGTGGTATATTTAGCTGGTCTAGCTGGGGTGTATGACTGTTTTTTAGGGTCGGAAAAGTGTGAAGAGAGGATTGAGAAGTAGAAAATCTGTGAAATAAATGACTTGTTCAATGCAAAAGATGGGGTGGACAAAAGCAATTCATTAAATATTGCAGGGCACACATTTTTGATTATAAAAAATAACAATATATTTTAATTGAGAAATGGAACCAGAGTTTACAAAAGTAAGACTGTCAGACAAAAAATGTGTAAATCTATAAGTTTTTGTGAAGTATCGTGTCTAATTCCGGGGAACCCATTTCAGGAGGGATGTCAGGGCCTTGGACAGGGTGCAGAGGAAATTTACTGGAATCGGAACAGGGATGAGGGACTTGAATTAGTTGGAGAGAATTCAGGGGAGGTTTAATGGAGACATTTAAATTCATGATGGCGTTAAAAGAGTAAATAACGAGAAGCTGATGATCCTGGATTCCGTGTCAGTAACGGGAAGAATGATTTCAGAAGTGATGGACAGGGATGCAGGGATGGGTTGAATAGTAAGTCTCACTATATACGATGATCAGTTCAATAAACCATGATAAACTCCTTTTCTCCAAAAGCTCAGGTGTTCCGAGAGGGCAATATTTCAAAGCAGCTCCGGAGAGCAGAGATGGCAGAATAATGATTAACATCGAGTTCCGCAATTTCGGTATCATATGTATCCCTATTTAACCTCTACTGTCTTCTACCATATCACAGTCATTTCAGTTTAATATTTCAGGTACAATAGTTTCAGTGTGTTACTGGATGCAACAACATCGTGGATATATTCAGCACCTTCTGGCAAACTGATATTTTTTTACTTTAAGCTTCATGTATAAGTCTACTGTTTTCTCTGTTCCTTACAGTGAACGCAGTGACAACTGTGATCTTAACTGAGGGAAATTGTGGTCTCTCCAAATGTGCAGGAATTGAGCTTCACGCTGCAGCTCCTGAGCTGCTGCACAAACACTGGGATTTACGCCGTGAACCAGACTAAGTTCAGGGAGCAGGTAAAGAATGTAGTGAAATATCCTTTTACTCCAAGTCTTCGATGCTTTCGAGGATTTGAGCACTGTTGCTCCTGTGCGTCGGTGGTGGACAGAGTGAACATTTGCGCATGGGGTGCCAATGAAGCAGACTGCTTTGTCCTGGACGGCGTCGAGCTTCTTCAGTGTTGTCCGAGCTGTACTCATCCAGGCAAGTGGGGAGTATTGCATCAAAATCCTGCCTTGTGCCTTGTAGATGATGCCTGCAATATTTGAATCAGTGCCAATTGTTGTCGAACCTTTAAAAATTATAATCGCCTTTTGAGAAAGTACCAGGAATCAAACCTCAAATTTTAAAATTTACAAGAAATGTAATTTA
Organism: Cetorhinus maximus; assembly: GCF_964194155.1. Classification (NCBI taxonomy): domain Eukaryota; kingdom Metazoa; phylum Chordata; class Chondrichthyes; order Lamniformes; family Cetorhinidae; genus Cetorhinus; species Cetorhinus maximus. The sequence continues at coordinate 51,894 of NW_027596684.1, forward strand.
AATTGTCAAAATTAAAACTACCTCTTTTGCATTTGTAATGATCTGTATCCAGATTAGATGCCCCATATGTTTATGAACAGTTTTTTTGTCTGTGGATAGCATCCCCGGTATTCAAAAAAAACCTGTTAAATTACACTGCAATTTACATCTCAATATTGTCCCAAATTCAAATTACAGTGCTGTTGAAAAGCAAATTTCGGTTAATATATAGTTCATCTCTACAATAAACCCATTTTTTATCTATTGGAATCTAGTCCGTGTGTTTGTGTCTTTTGGTTTTCCTAGAATCCTTTTGAATTTCAGGTGATGTTTTTCCCCTAATAATTTTAGAATACCAACTCGTATAGGTCAATCCCAGTCATCTTGGAAGCTGCTGATACTAGTCTGAAAAGGGGTGGCTCATCTAACCCTGTTTAGCTTCATGATACCTTCAAATTGTGATTTTTCTTAGCCAGCAATCTCAATTCAAACCTCATACACAAAACTATGGAATATTTCAGTATAACTTTCCTTGAATCTAACATGGGGCTTTCAACCCTAAAGTGCTGAACTATACGCACAAATGACAATTTACGGGAGAAAATACATTAAACCTCAAATACAAATGCTTCATTGCAGACAAACAAACATATGCTTAGAGGTCTGTATTTGTATTCCTGTATCCTTGGCTTAACGACTTAAGACTCTCATAGTCCAAATGAAACTTCAAATAGCAATGGGGGAAATAAAGGGATCTTGAAGGCTCCACCTTTAGGCCCACCAAGCTGACAAAAGCTCACATTTCCCCTGCTCCTGCCTGTCAGTGCTTATTAACTTCCTATGGCTACCCGATTTTCTCTCTTTCTCCCTCTTTCTCTTCTCAGCAAAAGCAGCTCTTGAAACTTAGATGAATTATGCAAGGTAAGAATAACCATCGCCCCTTTCTTTGCCTTATCCTTATAATTATACGCACCACTGTTTTTGTACTCGGAGGATTCTCTGTGGATTCCACCCACTTTGTGCATTTCAGTAACTAACCTTGAATGTTGTTCCGCTATGTACCTAGTAATGCATTCCGGGGTTCCCCAGTCGAGTTCGATAGCTCTATTCTGTTTTGCTGAGGGCTTTCTGTTCTTATATCCCCGTCTGTCTTGGCGCGGTAGGTTCCCGCGGCCCCAACAATTTAGCTATTTGAGGTATAAGCGGTCGAATTGTTTAACTGGCGTCTGGCCTGCGCGGCTTCGGCTAAGGTTTTATCAAAAACCATAGCCCGCCTGCACGGCTCTACCTCCTCTCAACTGGGGTCTGTGGTGCGCGGCTGCGGCTGAGGTTGAATGTCTAACTCTACCCCACCTGCGCGGCTCTGCCTCCTACCGGCGCCTCCTATCTCCTGTCTTGAGTCGTCCTCCAGATTATTGTGAAACTTGACCGGACCGTTCTCGGGTAGGCTTACTGCGCTAACTACAGGTGGTAAATGAAATAGACTCGTCCACTTTGCAGAGCCGCCCCGAGGATCCGATCTGAGTATCCTGCCGACTACGCCAAACTGCTGTGTTTACTTTGACAAACGGACCACAGGTGGCTCAGGTACAGGTCACCATCGTTTATTCGAGCAATTGCTAGGAGAGAACCATCTCGATGCAGCTTGAGATCGCACTCTGCAAAATTACAAGTGTTCAACATATTTATACATTATTGTTTACATACAAGAACATTTTCCAGACTCCTATCTCATCAACATTTAGGTTAACCTTAAACAGACATCTCTGGTAACAGTTACATGCATGGTATGTCACTATTTTTTCACCCAGGCAGAAACCTTGCCTCCTAACTCACATGAATACTTATCTACAGTGTTTGAATTATATCAAGACAGTTTCCAACATGTGTTTCTGACCTTCAGCCCCCCTCTGGTCATGTGAGGTTGTATCTGGTAGAGCAGCCGTATAGTATCTAATGCTTCAGTCCACAACCACAATCAACTATTAGCATGATGTTTCCGTTTATTTTAAATACAACAGATTTTATGCTACTCAAGTGCACAAGGTCTTATCTATTCCTTCTCACAGTTCCGATTCCTCGGTTGTATTTTACTCATCTCCGTGTCTCAATGCTTTTTCTTTCTCAATTATTCCAGTGGATATTCTAAATGGTGACCGAGGTGACTATGAAGGAGAAGGGGCCTTCTCCAGCTCTCTGTCACCATCATCCCTTCAATAGTGTTCAGTGCGCTCAGGCTTTGCCTGTTTATCTGTTGCTTTACTGCTGTGCTCTGGTTCTTGAAGTTAAGCTCCACTTTCTGCTTCAAAGGTTGAATTTCATTCGTTTTCCGTAAGAATTTCCGGCTTCTCCTGTGCTGTTGTCGTTTGGAGTCAGCAAATTTCAGGCACCGAAATTGTTAAAGAGCCTTTAATTACATAGACCCTTAACCCAGGAAAAAAAAAAACACGGCCCAAGATGTTAATACCGGCCTTAAAACTAATACAGAGTCTATGACTAATGCAGACGCTGAAACCTAGAGAGCCGATGACACAAGTGTGTCGCTGAAATAACACAGACAAGGAAACTGATATGGACCATGCAATTAATACAGATCCAGAAACTTATAGAACCAATGAATCGCTTACAGGACATGAATCTAATACAACAACTTAAACTTGCACCGGCACTTAAACAAACACAAATTAAAACTAATATACGCCCTGTTAGGAAATAGAGATAGTTTAAGTAGTTTATATTTGAATTTGTGGGAGTTAGGATGAGTTTTAGCTTTAATGTTTCATTTTGATATGTATTTCTGTATCTCTGTGTTTTAGGAGAGGTTAAATGGAGGTTTAGTTTCACTTTAAAATGCTGCTTGCATTTCACACCTGGAGTTTATGGCTGCTCTAAGGTAAAGGTAAAGACACAAGAGTAGACAATCAATGCTGTTGCCCAGCAACAAGGAGCCACCTAGTCAGCTTTCTCCAACAGATATTCATACATATATAAAGAAACAGCAGTTTTAAGTGCAGTTGAAGCCAGGACCCCAGAGAGACTCGGCACCGGGAGAGGGAACTGCAGATTCCCCAGAAGAACAGACATGTCTCAAGCTAAAGTGAAATGCCCAAAAGCCGGGAGAGTGAATGAGCAAAAGTCCAAAGGAAACCTTATAGCCAAAGGAAGTTGTTGGACCTGGGAAAAGGTCCTGTTAAGCGCAGTTAAGAGTGAGGGGCAGGGAGAAACGCTCCAAGCTTCAGATTTAAAGTGAGAACAACTTGCAGAAAGCAACAAGTTTAAAAGATAAAACTGAAGGTCTGTAAATCTTTGCTATGGGCATGTGAATCAGTGATGTACTGTTTAACTTGAGCTTGTGAGAGAAAGTGTTTGGAAGACAGCTTGAATGCATGTGGTGACTAAGGGAAGAGGAACATCGGAAGTATGGTTCAAAACCCTGGACGTGAACCCTTGTGGAATGTGTCTAAGGAAAAAAAAACCTCTATTTGGGAGAAGATTCCAAGGCGAGGTATTGGAGAGTGAAGACTGGGAACCCTAGTCAAAAGAACAAAATTCAGAGAGAATGGTTGTCTCACGGTTGTCTGGAGGGAGCTGAAGAGAGAACCATAGCATCTGGTTGAGAATGTATCTGTCACATGAGGTTAGAGTGCGCTCTGTCTGACCACAGGGCGCCTTAGGTTTACATGGGGTGAGTACTTAATGTGGACAATAAAGCATTAGATAGCTTTTGTAACTTGTGTTATCCTTATAAATCTATAGTTATCTTAAAGGTATAGTTGTGGGTGAAGGTGTATTGTAATATAGTTCATCTTTTCTTGTTGAATAAATGTTTCATTCATTTGTTAAATGATCATCAGCTGGCTCCTGTGACTCTGTTTAGTAGCTACTCTCCACATATCTAAACAAACAAATAATTTAAGATCGATCAAGCTGCTCATCACAAAAGGTCACGCTTATCCTGGGGAAAACTCGGCAAGGCAGCATAACACACCCTGATATGAATGTATCTTAAAAGAAAGGATGTACCTAAATCAGGACCTGAATGTAAATTAGACCCTGATGCCAGTACACGTTCTGAAAAATTAAAGGCGAACCCGGAGCCCGAAACAGATCCTGAAACTATTGCAGTCTCTGAAAGGAATACAGAGCTTCAGCAGAGGTCCGTATATCTCCGTCTTCGCCCATCAACCTCATACGAACCCTGCCCCTGGGTAACTTGCATATTCACCCCAACTTTGCCCTGTAAACGTAAACCTCCTTCCCTCCCCGAGGTATAACAAGCCTCCCCTGGTGTAGCTGGTACATTTACCCCTGCCCCTGTGTACCTGCTATATTAACCTCCCTTCCACTGTCTGCCAAAGGAATCGCTCCTCCCTGCTCCTCGTGTGCCTATCGCCCACCAGGTCGGAGTATGGGGTAAATCTCTCCCCTCGCGTACCTTCTATATCACACTGCTCCTTCACGGCGGCTGGAATATCTCTCCGTTACCAAGATTCAGCTTCAAAATTCCACAGCCGCCTTCCTTCGCCCATGCCCAGAATTCCTGGCATATCACCTCCTACCCCCTCTGTCTAGTCTACCTCGAACGATGCATGTACCTCATCAATCTACCTCCTGGCTCCGGTGAACTGGGTATAAACACCCACCCACAATGCAGCATGTATACCTCCTTACTCACTGGGGGACATGGACACCCTGCCACCCGGTGGAGATGGTATATCTCCCCCTACCCGCCGATACCACTCCTCCCATGTTCCTGCGACATCAAACCCTACCTGTTCGTGTTCTGATTGGACGCTTTTCGTGGTTACTATGGATACCATAGTAGGAGGGGCAACTTGTGATCACGTGGCCGAGAGAAGCTCGTCCACTCTGCTTCAAATGGTGAGCACCCACCCCATATCCACACCCACTCTCTCACAGTAACAGGCCCCGCCCAACCATGACATCACAATAGCAGCGCCCGACCCTCCCTGACAAAGGTAGAAAAGGCCCCGCCCCCTCCCTGAAATTTACACTTCAGTCCCCGCCCCCATTCTGAGTATGGAGCAACAGACTCCGCCCCCTCTCTGAGAATGGAGCAGCAGGCCCCGCTCCCGCTCTGACAATCCAGCAGCAGGCTCCGCCCCCGCTCTAACAATGAGGTAACAGGCTCCGCCCCGTCTGACAAGACAGCAACAGGCCTCGCCTGCTATTAAAGGGATACATGTCCAACCTCTGTTGGCAGCTCACCGCCACTACTGTTCTTTGACAGAGTCAGAGAAGTTCAGTTACTGCATGTCTGCATCTGGACACAGATTGATGAAGTGTGAATATTGAACAATACAGTAAGAGATTGAAATTTGCAGAGAGTGCACTGTTCGTTCGCGTTGGGCATTCGCTCTTCTGCCAACTGACCCTGTACGTGGACTCTCTCCTCATCCCCCATTGGAGATATTGGCTGGAGATAGTGAATATTCCAGGCTGCTATGTGCATATTCATTACAGATATCAGAAACTAATCCAATTCAGAATGGGAATATATAAACTTTGCTTTGCTCTCTAATTCCTCTGCAATATATTGTCAATGTTTAACCCGACACATTGCATCTTGCTAAAAGTTACTTTTTTCCCCAAGATAGCTGTCGCAATTCCTCACACTGATTATTTCTCTGTAGAAAATATGTTGAAAACACAAACAATATATTGGAAAGAATTCATTGTTACATTTATTTTTATAATAAACACCCAGTGATGCAGCTGTTCACACAACCCATTCCAACATCTTCCTGTTTATCTCACTCTTGACCAGTAACCTGAAGTAGAAGCAACTTCGCCCAGTCTATCTGGTATGACTTCCCCTCTTCCTGTTCTTATTTCTTTGCATGCCGACGGTGGCATTGTCCGCACTCCCCCGCCCTCAATCCATCCAGGCTCCAATTTGTAAGGGTCCAGGTGGGAGGCAGCGGACACCAGGATTGGGATTAAGCTACGCAAATAATGACAGGTGCTAGATTAGCTCTGTCCCCATAGAGGGAGCGCCCTTCCCATTCGGTTAACACAGACTCCGCTCGCCACCCTCACCCCTCTGTCAAAAGAGCCAGAGGGAATGACCCGCTCTCCCCACATCAGCGACAGGCCCTGCCCCTCACTGACACCAGCGCGCCAGGCTCCATTCCCTCTTCGTTTCCACTGCAAAGCCACGAGCCTCATTGTCCCCATGGCCGCAGGGCCCTCCCTGCTCTCTAACCATGGTCACAGGACACACCATACCCTCTGTCGCCAGGGCGATAGGCGGCAACCCGCTCTGCCATGATAGGGATACGCCCTGGCCCCCACATTTTACAATGGGGACAGGGATGGTCACCACTCTGCCACAACAGAGGCAGCTCACCGCCCCGCTGGAAGATTGATATTAAATGGAAGAAAAGTAGAAACACTCACTGATTAATTTCTTCAAATCATCGAAAGCATCGAAGAATTTGAGTAAAGGGATAGTTCAGCACATTCTTAAACTGCTCTTTATGGGTTATGTGGAACATTCTTTGTTCCAGTCATAATCCGGCCCACAACTCTTTCTCCGGTACATCGATGATTACTTCGGTGCTGCTTCATGATCTTGTCGGGACCTGGAACAATTAATTAATTTTGCTTCCAATCTCCACCCCTCCATTATTTTCACATGGTCCTTCTCTGACACTTCCCTTCCCTTCCTTGACCTCTCTGTCTCAATTTCTGATGATAGACTGTCCACCAATACCCATTACAAGCCTACCGACTCCCACAGCTACCTCGACTAAAGCTCCTTACACCCAGCTTCCTGTAAGGACTCCATCCCATTCTCTCAGTTCCTTCGCCTCCGTCGCATCTGTTCTGATGATGCTACCTTCAAAAACAGTTCCTCTGACATGTCCTCCTTCTTGCTTAACCGAGGTTTTCCACCCACGGTCGTCGACAGGGCCCTCAACCGTGTCCGGCCCATATCCCGCGCATCCTCCCTCACACCTTCTCCTCCTTCCCAGAAACATGATAGGGTCCCCCTTGTCCTCACTTATCACCCCACCAGCCTCCGCATTCAAAGGATCATCCTCCGCCATTTCCGCCAACTCCAGCATGATGCCACCACCAAACACATCTTCCCTTCACCCCCCCTGACGGCATTCCGTAGGGATAGTTCCCTCCGGGACACCCCGGTCCACTCCTCCATCACCCCCTACACCTCAACCCCCACCTATGCCACCTCCCCATGCCCACGCACAAGATGCAACACGTGCCCCTTCAATTCCTCTCTCCTCAACGTCCAAGGGCCCAAACATTCCTTTCATGTGAAGCATCATTGCACTTGCATTTCCCCTAACTTAGTCCGCTGCATTCGTTGGTCCCAATGCGGTCTCCCCTACATTAGAGAGATCAAACGCAAACTGGGCGACCGCTTTGCAGAACACCTGGGGTCTGTCCGCAAGAAAGACCCAAACCTCCCTATCGCTTGCCATTATAACACTCCACCCTGCTCTCTTGCCCACTTGTCTGTCCTTGGCTTGCTGCATTGTTCCAGTGTGTCCCAACGCAAACTGGAGGAACAGCACCTCATCTTCCGACTTGGACCTTTACAGCCTTCCGAACTGAATATTGAATTCAACAACTTTAGCTCTTGAACTCCCTCGTCCATCCCCACCCCCTTTCCGTTTCCTCCCCTTCCCGTTTGTTTTTTTTCCAATAATATATATAGATTTTTCTTTTCCCACCTATTTCTATTATTTTTAAATCTCTACCTGTAATGCCCTGTCAGTCTTTCAACCCCACCCCCACTAAAGCTGTACCTTGAGTGTCCTGCCATCCATTCTTAATTAGCACATTCTCTTAGATAATATCACCACCAGCAACACCTCTTTGTTCCTTTTACTGTGAGATCTTTTGATTATCTGTTCCTATCACTGCTTGCTTGTCCCTACAACCACCCCACCCCCACAACTTCTCTCCACCCCCACCCCCCTCCCCCCCACCTTAAACCAGCTTATATTTCACCCCTCTCCTATTTTTACTTAGTTCTGTTGAAGGGTCATGAGGACTCGAAACGTCAACTCTTTCCTTCTCTGCCAATGATGCCAGACCTGCTGAGTTTTTCCAGGTAATTCTGTTTTTGTTCTGAATGTTGAGGTTGTTGTTGAATTTGTCGGTGTTTTGAATGTTGAGGTTGTTGTTGAATTTGTCGGTGTTTGCCAATGTTGAGGTTCTTGTTGAATTTATTGGCGTTATTCAATGTTGAGATTGCTTTGAATTTGATGACGTTATTCGATGTTGAAATTGTTGGTGTATTTCAAAGCTGATGTTGTTGCTGAATTTGTTGGTAATGTTCAATGAAGACGTTTTTGAATCTGTTGTTTTTTTTCAATATTGTGCTTGTCAGTGTTAATCAATCTTCAGGTTGCTGTTGAGTTTGTATGTGACATTGAATATTGACTATGTGGAAAGTGTTGCCGTTTCATCAATGTCGAGGTCGTTGTTCAATTTGTTAGTTCTTCTTATTTTGAAGTTGTTGTTGAATTTGTTTGTGTTTCTCAATGTTATTGAGTTGTTGAATTTGTTGCTGTTTGCAATTGTGAGTTTTAAAATTAATTATTTGATGCTTTGCAACTTTGATATTTTTAATGAGTTTGTTGGTGATTTTCAATGTTGAGGTTGTTGTTGAATTTGCCGGTGTTTCTTAATGTTGATGTTGTTGTTGAATTTGATGTTTTTTTTTCAATCTTGAGGTTGTTGTTGAATTTGATGCGCTTGTTCGATGTTGAGGTTGTTGTTGAGTTTGTTGGTGTGTTTCAATTTTGAGGTTGTGGTTGATTTAGAGGGTATTTTTCAATGTTGAGGTTGTTGTTAAATTTGGTGGTATTTTTCAAAGTTGATGTCGATGTTGAATTTGTTGGTGTTATTCCATGTTTATGTTGTTGTTGAATTTGATGATGGTTTTCAATTTTGATGTTGCTGTTGAATTACATGGTGTTATTGATTCTTGAGGTTGTTGTTGATTTAGATGGTAGTTTTCAATGTTGAGTTTGTTGTTGATTTAGATGGCGTTTTTCAATGTTGATTTTGTTGTTGAATTCAATTTTTTATGTTGGAGTTGTTGAATTTGCTGGAATTTTTCAAAGGACAGGTTGGTGTTGAATTTGTTCGTCTTTTCAATTTTTAGGTTGTTGAATTTGTTGGTGGTTTTCAAAGTTGTGGTTGTGGATGAAATTGATGGTGGTTTTCAATGTTGCTGTTGTTCTTGAATTTGTTAATGTTTTTCAATGTTTAGAGTATTCTTGAATCTGTTGTTGTTTTCCAATGTTGAGGTTGTTGTTGAAATTTTTGAGTCTGTTCAATGTTGAATTTCTTGCTGTTTTTCAATGTTGTGGTTGTTGTTGAATTTGTTAGTGGTTTCAATGTCAAGTTGTTGTTGAATTTGTTGGTCTTTTCAAAGTTGCGGTTTTTGTTGAATTTGTTGGTGTTTTTAAATCTTGTGGTTGTTTTTGAATTTGTTGGTCTTTTCATTGTTTATTTTGTTGAACTAGTTGGTATTATTCAATGTTGATTTAGTTGTTGAATTTGTTGGGGTTATTCCACTTTTTGTTTGTTGTTGAACTTGTTGGGTTTTTTCAATGCTGATGTTCCTGTTGAAAAAGTTGTTGTTTTCAATGATGAGGTTGTTTAAATTGTTGTTGTTTTTCAATATTGATGTTGTTGTTAAATTTGTCGGTGTTTTCAAATTTGAGGTTGCTGAATTTGTTGTTGATTTTCAAAGTTGAGCTTGTTGTTCTGATCGTTGTGTTTTTTTAAATCTTGAGATTGTTGTTGAATTTGTTGGCGTTTTTCAATTTTGAGGTTGGTGTTGAATTTGTTGTGGTGAATCCACGTTGAGTTTGTGGTTGACATTGTTGTTTTTGTCAATGTTAAGGTTCTTGTTTAAAAAGTTTATGTTTTCAATTTTGAGTATGTTTATCAACATTGATGTTGTTGTTGAATTTGTTGGTGTTTTTCAATGTTTATGTTGTTGAATTGTTGCTGTTTTTCAATGTTGAGGTTGTTTTTGAATTGGTTGAGGATTTTCAACTTGAGGTTTTTGTTGAATTTGCTTTTGTTTTACAAGGTTCATGTCGTTGTTCAATATGTTGGTGTTTTTCAATGCTGGGGTTGATGTTGAATTGTTGGTGTCATTCAATGTTGTCGTTGATGAACTGGTTGCTTTTCAACATTGAGGTTGTTGATCAATTTGTCGGTGTTTTTCAATGTTGAGGTTGTTGTTGAATTTTTTGTTGTTTTTCAACGTTGAAGTTGTTGTTCAATTTGTTGGTGTTTTCAATGTTGATTTTACTGAATTTGTTATTGTTTTTCAAAGTTGAGGGTGTAGTTAAATTTGTTGGTGATTTTCAATCTTCAGGTTTTTCTTGAATTTGTATTGTCTCATTTCAGAATAAAAAAACACAGGGAGTTTCAACTCTGCTTCTCTTATTCCTCTAATAAACCAGTGACTAGACTGATATTGACATGGATCATCTGTGCTGTCTGTCTGTGTCACTGTATATGTGTGTCCATACATGTGTGTGACTGTGTGTGTATGTGTGTGTATGTGTGTGTTTGTGTGTGCGTGTGTGAGGCTGAGTCTATGTGTATGAATTTGGGTGACTGTATGTATGTCTGTGTCTGCACTTGAGTGTGAGTGTATCTGTCTACGTGTGTGTGTGTGTCTGTGTGTGTGTGAGAGAGAGAGAGAGAGTGTGTGATTGGCATTGTAAAACAGCAACACATTCCACCTTTGGAACAGAATCATTTTACACACCATGTGCCCTGTCGATGTTAACTGATTCCAGAAATTACTGAGATATCTTTTAGCCTCTCTGTGTCTATTGTGCGTTGGAGAAGCGACGCCACTTTCACAATTGTCAACACAGATTTATGAAAGGAAAACTTTCCTTGACAATTTTGTTGGAGCTTTTTTGTTGTTTGTGGCTGGCGGGTTAAATACGGGTCATGAGTGGACTTAGTGCATTTGGACTCCAACTCAGCTGGCCTCTCTCTGTGGTCCGACAGGAATGCAGACCAAGAGCTGCAAAATGGGAATAGATGGCAGAGCTCTTCATATCAATGCCAGCATGGAGACAATGTGAATGGAGGCTGTAAAGATGTGAACATAAATTATCTCCCATTTATTGTTTGCATTTTCAATGATTTTTTCTAGGACAAACAACCTGTTTGAGAAACCGAGTAAATTATCTTGTAAAAATATTTCGTAAAAAGCTTTATCAAAATCCAACGTGTCGGTTTAAACATTGATAATGAATTGCAGATGATTTACAGAGTAGAGCAAAGTTTATCTACTCCCATTGAGAATTGGAGTAGATCCATATAACTGAATAAAATGTGCACCTATCTGTCTGAAATAATCCCCAAATACCATATCCAAACAATACCTGCAATGGGGAATGAGGAGAGAGTTAATCTACAGGGTCAGTTGGTAAAAAAGCGAATGCACCACCCGAGTGAACAGTGCTATTAGCTGCAAACTTCAATCCCTGACAGTCTTGTTCAATATTCAGACTTCTTCTATCTGTTTCTAGCTGCTGCCATGCAGTAACTGAACTTCTCTGAGGCTGGCAAACAGCAGCGCCTGTTGTGGCGGTGAACGGCCAGCAGAGGGTAGGGTTGTATCACTTTAATCCCAAAACGGTGAAACGGGTTTGTCAAGGGGATTTGACTCCTTTTAAATTCATTCCATGATCAAACGATCAAAGAGACAAAAACGCTGACAAAAGATGCGAGTCCAGGCTGAGGCAGTAATTGTCGAATTGGGATGGAAGCCTTTTATCGCCCATGTGAAGTGATGTTGATGTCTGAATACACATTGATACCACATAGACCGTGAATAACATCACTGCTGAGGTTTCTATTGGACATGATCAGTCTGACAGGAGGGAATTAATTTGATTTGAATTATTGAGCTCGGAAGTGGTGGTCCAGCTTGTTGTTGGGTCTTGGATCCACAGGAATCACTTTGTGTCTTGCTGTGGAGGGAGACTTTGTGCTGGGGGTGATGGGAGCCACTTTCTGATTGGTGTGGGGGGCAGTCACATGGTACTTTGTGTGAAATGCTGATATATGGGCTTTTCCAACAGGGACTCCAGGTAGAATCATCCCACCCTACACTTTTCCAAAGCCCAAAATCTAATCTAGGCGGTAGCCATATTTTTTTCCCAGTTCACAGTATATCTCTGACAGTGCCTGAGGATGGTTAACCCTGTGTCACGGAGATGTATAATTAATCACTATCACTGGACCTGCTGTGGAGAGTTGGCTCGGGCAGAGCATGAGGAGTGAGCGTGTTCTGGTTGTGAAATCATTCAGTTCAGCTCAGCATTGAATTAGTTTCAGAATCGGAGTAAAGGGATATTTCAGCATAACCTTCAGCTGCTCTCTGAACTTATCCTGGGCTATTGCATACAAACTAGTGTTTGTGCAGCAGCTCAGGAGCTGCAGCATGAAAGCCTATTTCTCTAATATAAAGGGGCGGATTTACAGAACTGTACCCCAAAGCAGCCAATCGCCACCATATGGAAAACATCGTGAGGACAGCCCATAGCATGATGAAATTTCCTGAGATAACGAAGAGTAAAATGATGGATTTCCTCCGACTCTCCATCTCTGGGTCTCTGGGACTGTACCCAGTGCTGTGAGCCCGGAGTCTCCTGCGGCCTCTGCTTGTCACTAAAATGTACTTGACCGTTAAAGCATTGAGCACTAGAATCAGGAAAAATGGGACACCCGGCGTTACAATGTAATGAAGAAACTCGATTGCTGCCCATGTCCGTGAATTCTGAACATCCAATGTCACAACACAAAACCACGGGAAATTCATGCTCCAATACTGAGCCGTGTACATAAAATACCAGAACACATTCTTCAAACAGCTCAACAAACCCACTGTTCCCAGAACCACAGATGCAGTTTTCGTGGTGCAATATTTTGCTCTCAACTTACTGCAACAAATAGCCACAAATCGATCGAATGTACAAGTGACAGTGAACCAGACAGAACAGTCTGTGACTGTGTAAAGCAGAACAGCATGGATATTACACACGGGAATAACAAACAGGAACATAAACTCGATAGTATAACGAATTGGAAGATGCCTCAGTATCAGATCGATGAGAGCGACCAGTAGATCTGCCCCTTGCATGGCCACAAGGTAGTAAGTGACACATTTCGAGAGACCACACTTTCCCCGAGAAATGATCACTATCGTCATTACGTTAACTGTGAGGAAGGGAGACAAACAGGTAAATTAATCATCAGCATGGGACGAGTTACCAGTTTAACAGAATATGGTTGAATTATGTAAATGCCTTGTTGAATGCAATTATGGCTGCAAATGCTCCTGCCCATGACACCGCTATCATCTGCAGAAAGGTGTTGATTTTAAATAATGTAAACCAGTCAATGTTTGTTAATATCCGCGATGGGGTAATCCATCTGCCCAAGTCGCACCTCAAAATGAGTTAAGAACATGGCAAAGCTACATTAATATTGCAGGAAGCCAAACAGCGGTGCCCAATGCGACTTGAAGAACTAAGCGAAGCCTCAATCAACCGATCAGATTAAAGTTCTGCATTTCTGCAACATCTAAGTTGGTTCCATTAAAAAATAATAAACAGACCGGAGGAAGAGGCTCTGCAAACATCCACATTCTCAATGATCTGGGCGTACAGTAGGGTAGTACAAAAGAATCACCTGCAAGATTTGTAACCATATTCGCCAGAAGGTCCGAGTGGATGATCCATCCCGGCCTCCTCCTCGATTCCTCTGAATCGCCGATGCCAGACTGAAGACACTCGTATCACTTCGATAGTATCAAGGTACGTGTGAAGTCTCTGGGCACAGCAAAGGCCCCAGGGGCTAACTGCATCACAGCCAGAGCATTGAGGACTTGTGCCCCTGAATTAGCCGCAGCTCCAGCCAAGCTGCTGTAGGACAACAACATGACAGGCACCTTCTGGGAGAAGTGGGTAATTGGCCTGTTATGTCCTGTACACATGCATACTCACAAAGAAGGGAAAAGCGGTATCGATCTCAGTCATCAACAATGTGATGGAAGGTGTGACAGGCAGTGAAAGCAGGCGCCACTTACACAGTCTAACCTGTGCACCGAGTATCATTCTGTGTTCAGCTAAGGCCACTGGATGGCAGCCCTCATTCCAGCCATGGGCTTAACAGGGGAAAATGCTCAGTTCAAGATATAAGATTGTGGTGACTGTCCTTGACTTCAGGCCGCGTTTGTCCCTGTGTTGGCCAGCAGTACGGCGAAATGAAGGTGATTTATGTTGTTTGAGGCTAAGTAGGTGAGCTCCAGGAGTCCCTCTGTTTAGTCTCCTACTGCCAGCCATCTTCAACTGCTGCAGCAATGAATCTCCTTCTAAAATAAGGACAGGCGTCGAGTTGTTCACTGATCACTGTACCTTGCACAGCACTATTCTTCACTCCTGGAAAACTGAAGCGGAAAGTCTCCACACAGAGCACCGCACAGGCAACATTCAGGCTGATGCTGTTCAGCGGCAACAACATTGGCAGCACACAAGTAGCAGGCAATGCCTACCTGCAGCACAGGAGGATAAAGAAATGCTGAGTGTAGGGAACTAAAGAGGTGTAAGATAATGCAGCGAATGACAGCTGCTGGAATAATTGCGGAACATCGAGTCTTACCAGGAACAACAGTAACAGTGAAGAGAGGAGACACTCAATGACAGAAACACAAATAAAATAATACCTGTCTGACAGAAACAATGCTGGGTGCAGAGACTTACCAGGAACTCCAAGAGCAACGAGCAATGGATAGTAAATTTCTTGTACATCATAGAGGAAAATTTCAATCCTCTTATCCAGTGAATAACCCGAGTGCATTGTGGGCCTCACTGCGGAGCTCCTGTTCTGTGTTAGAGCCGGTGCTGATGTTCACACTGACTGTGTGCAATGACACTTTGGAATGCATTTCCCCATTTATATCACTCGGAGCCCTTCTGTTGGCAGAGTGAGTGTGTATCCAGGGGGACTGGTGCTAATTACCAGAGCAAAGGGATTAGCTTAACCAAGGTCAACACTCCCTTATTATTTTCCACACCTCGCAACTTATGTTTAACTGGGTGTGAAAATAATATCCCCAAATCTCAGAACACAGTTCCCAATATTCAAAGGCAGCGATGGGGTGTATGACAGATGTGGTCTCACTGGCAGAGACACTTACAGATGCAGAGAGACAATAAAACACTAATAAGGTGACAGAGCACCTAAGACACAAAAAGCTCATTCAGCGCCCAGAACCTGAATCAGCCCCAATAAACTGACTGATCATCTCTAAGTTCATCCATCACCAGTAAGTTGATCCTTCAGCTGCCATGCTGATGGAGCAATGATAAACTCACCCAACTGCTGTGAGATGGCGGCTCAGTGTCTATAACATTAACCGTCCTCATTAAACTGGTGCAGCCTATAGGAGCTAAACCAGCCGGAAAGGAGTGAATCAGATTCACAGAGAATCCATAGCATATGGAATAGGGGACTAGGCGGTTGACCATATCCAGGGAATTCTACTGCTTAGGCTGCAATCGAGAATCCTCCCATCTTGCTCATCTCAATCTAACTTCTCATTCCCCTCCCCACACACACTTTCTACATTGTCTGGGGTCGGGATAGCAAAGGGTGTGGCTCAGGTTGGGTTGGTGATGGGATTGACCGAGGTGGAGATAGGCTGAGGGTCTAAGGCTACTGTATGGGTAGGAGCAGAAAGACCGAGTAGAGGGTGAGGGGTGAGGCCGAGGGCCGTGATATTAAAGGTGAGACGCAGGGTCGAGGGAGCAGTGGTCACACTGTGTCAGGAGAACCAAGGTCAGCTTAGAGGTCACAGGTTATATGAGGGTAACTGAATAGGCTGTGTCAGGGTTGGACAGAGGGTCAGCATTAGGCAAATGGTCAGGGTTTAGAATGAATGTCAGTGTTTAGGCGGAGGATCAGGGGTTCGTCAGATGGGGAGGAGTTAGACAGATGGTCAGGGGTTAGACCGATGGCCAGGGGTTAGGCGGAGGGTCAGGAGTTTGGCAGAGGGTCAGGGGGAATCAGGGATGACATTGGATCAACGGACAGAGGTCCAATCGGGTCAAGTGAACAGAGTGGGACACCTGAAGTTCACAGGTTATATGAGACTCAGGGGACAAGCGGTCAGACTGGATTAGGAAGGTGGTTATGGGTGAGGTTATTTGATTTGAATGGGATGGGGTGGTTATGGGTCAGGTTGTTTGACTTGAATGGGGAGGGATGTTTTTTGGTCAGGTTGTTTGATATTAATGTGGTGCAGTGGTTATGGGTCAGGTTGTTTGATTTGAATGGGGTGGGGTGCTTATTTATATAGATGTTTCTTTTCCCACCTATTTCCATTATTTTTAAATCTACAACTAATACCTTGTCAGTCTTTCCACCCCTCACCCACTAGAGCTGTACCTTGAGTGTCCTGCCATCCATTCTTAATTAGAACTTTTCTTAGATAATATCACAACCTTCAGCACCTCTTTGATCCTTTTGTCTGTGTCATCTTTTGCTTATCTGCTCCTATCACTGCTTGCTTGTCCCTACAACCACCCCACCCTCAAACTCTCTCCCCCCGCTCCCCACCTTAAACCAGCTTATATTTCACCCCTCTTCTAACTATACTCAGTTCCGTTGAAGGGTCATGTGGACTCGAAACGTCGACTCTTTTCTTCTTTACCGATGCTGCCAGACCTGATTATGGGTCAGGTTGTTTGACTTGAGTGGGGACGGATGGTTTTTGGTCAGGTTGTTTGATATTAAGGTGGTGCGGTTGTTATGGGTCGGGTTTTTAGATTTGCATGGGGTGGGGTATTTATGGGTCAGGTTGTTTGATTTGAATTGGGTGGGGAGGTTTTGTGTTAGGATGATTCGTTTGAAAGGGGCGGTTAGGTTATGGATCCTATTGTTTGATTTGAATTTCGTGGGGTGGTTATCAGTCAGGTTGTTAGGTTTGAATGGGGTGGGGTTGTTTTCGGTAGGGTTGTTTTCATTCAATGGGGTGTGGTGGTAAGGGTCAAGTTATTTGATTTCAACGGGGTGGTTTGGTAATGGGTCAGTTTGTTTGATTTGAATGGATGGGCTGGCTATGGGGGAGATTGTTTGATTTGATGGGGGTGGGGTAATTATTGGTCAGCTTGTTTGATTTGAATGAGTTGGGGTGATTATGTGTCTTATTGTTTAATTTTAATGTTTTGGTGTGGTTAAGAGTTAGATTTATTTGATTTGATTGGGCTGGTGTTGTTAGGCGTCAGTTTGATATATTTCAATGGGGTCGGGTCGTTGTGGGTCATTTTTTGATTTGAATTGGGTGGTGTGGTTATGGGCCACGTTGTGTGTCTTGAATAGGTTGGGGTCTTTATGGGTCAGTTTGTTTGATTTGAAAGGGATGGAGTGGTTTTGGGTAAGGATGTTTTAATTTAATGGTGTGGTGTTCTTTTGGCTCAGTTTGTTCTAATTGAACGGGGTGGGGTTGTTATGGGACAGATTGTTTGATATGAATGGGGTGGGGTAGTTATTGGTCAGGTTGTTTGATATGAATGGGGTGGAGTCGTTATGTGTCAGGTTGTTTGATTTGAGTGGGGTGGGGAGGTTATGGGTCAGATTGTTTGATATGAATGGGGTGGGGTATTTATTGGTCAGGTTGTTTGATTTGAATGGGGTGGGGTAGTTATTGGTCAGGTTGTTTGATATGAATGGGGTGGAGTCGTTATGGGTCAGGTTGTTTGATTTGAATGTTTTGGGATTGTTAAGGGTCAGATCGTTTAATTTGAATGTCGTGGGATGGTAATGGGGCAGGATGTTTGCTTTGAATGAGGTGGGGTGGTTTAGGGTCAGATTGTTACATTTGAACGGGGTCGGTTGGTTAAGGGTCAGGTTGTTTGATCTGAATTGGGTGGGGAGGTTTTGTGTTAGGATGATTGATTTGAAAGGGGCGGTTTGGTTATGGATCCTGTTGTTTGATTTGAATGGCGTGAGGTGGTTATCCGTTAGGTTGTTTTCATTGAATGGGGTGTGGTGGTGAAGGGTCAAGTTATTTGATTTGAATGGGGTGGTTTGGTAATGGGTCAGTTTGTTTGCTTTGAATGGGTGGGCTGGCTATGGGGGAGATTATTTGATTTGATAGGGGTGGGGTAATTATTGGTCAGCTTGTTTGATTTGAATGGGTTGGGGTGATTATGTGTCTGATTGTTTCATTTGAATGCTTTGGTGTGGTTATGAGTTAGATTTATTTGATTTGAATGGGCTGGTGTTGTCAGGCGTCAGTTTGATATAATTGAATGCAGTAGGGTAATTGTGGGTCAGGTTGTTTGCTTTGAATGTGGTTGTGTGGTTATGGATCAGGTTTTTTGTTTTGAATGTGATGGGGTTGTTATGGGTCAAGATTGTTGATGTCAGTAGGGTGGGTGGTTATGGACAAATTCTTTGATTTTAATGTGGTGGGGTGGTTAAGGATCAGGTTGTTTGAATTGGACGGGGTTGGGTTGTTAAGGGTCAGGTTGTTTGAATTGGACGGGGTTGGGTTGTTAAGGGTCAGGTTGTTTGAATTGGACGGGGTTGGGTGGTTAAGGGTCAGGTTATTTGAATTGAATGGGGTTGGGTTGTTAAGGGTCAGGTTGTTTGAATTGGACGGGGTTGGGTTGTTAAGGGTCAGGTTATTTGAATTGAACGGGGTTGGGTTGTTAAGGGTCAGGTTGTTTGAATTGGACGGGGTTGGGTTGTTAAGGGTCAGGTTGTTTGAATTGGACGGGTTGGGTTGTTAAGGGTCAGGTTCTTTGAATTGTACATCGTGTGTTGGACATGGGTCAGGTTGTTTGACTTGAATAGGGTGGGGTGTTTTTGGGTCAGAATATTTTATTTGAATGGAGTGTGGTGGCTATAGTTCAGCTTGTTTCATTTGAATGGATTCGGTTGGTTAAAGGTTAGATTCTTTGTTTTGAATGTCCTGGGGTGGCAATGGGGCAGGATGTTTGATTTGAACGGGGTATTTTGGATATTAATCAGGTTGTCTGATTTGAATGGGGTGCTTTGGTTTTGGATCAGGCTGTTTGATTTGAATGTTGTGGGGTGGTTGTGTGTCCGTTTGTTTGCTTTGAATGCAGTGGGGTGGTTGTGGGTCCGTTTGTTTGCTTTGAATGGGGTTGGGTGGTTATGTGTCAGGTTGTTTGATTTGAATGGGGTGGGGTAGATAGGGGTAAGTTTGTTCGGTTTTATTGGGTTGTGGTGGATATGGGTCAGGTTGTTTGATTTGAACATGGTGGGGTGGTTGTGGGTCAGATTGTTTGACGTGAATGTTGTGGGGTGGTTATGGGTCAGGTTGTGGAATTTGAGTGGGGTGGAGTGGTTATGGGTCAGGTTGTTTCATTTGAACGGAATGGTGTCGATATGGCAACTCTGTTTGATTTGAATGTGGTGGGGTTCTTATGGGTCAGGTTGTTTGGTTTGAATGGGTTGGGTTGGTTATGGGTCAGGTTGTTTGATTTGAATGGGGTGAGGTGATTATTTGTCTGATTGTTTAATTTGAATGTTTTGGTGTTTGAGGGATAGAGAGAGTGGAGCTTTAGGGAAAGAGGGGGTCTGGGATTTACCGAGAGTGGTGCTGTAGGTAAACAACGGGTCAGGAAGGTAGACAGATTAGAGCATTTAGGGGAGAGCGTGTCTGGGGGGGTGGGGGTGGTGGGGGGGTGGGGGTGGTGGAGAGAGTGGAGCTGTAGAGAAAGAGCTGGTCTGGGGGCAGAGGGGGTTAGAGAGTGTGGAGCTGTAGGGAGAGAGCGGGTCTGGGAGAGGTGGGGTGGTTAGAGAGAGTGGAACTGTAGGGAGAGAGTGGTTCTGGGGTGTACGGAAAGTGTAGCTTCTGGGAGAGTGTGGGTGTGGTGAGTGAGGGAGAGTGGAGCTTTTGGGAGAGAACGGGTCTTGTGGGGTAGAGAGATTAGTGACTTAGGGAGAGAGCGGGTCTGGTGAGGGAGAGAGAGTGGAGATTCAGGGAGAGAGCGGTTCTGGAGAGTAGAGGGAATTGAGTAGGGAGAGAGCGCGTCTGTGGTGTACAGAAAGTGTAGCTGTAGGGAGAGAGCGCATCTGTGGGAGGAAGCCTGAGGGAGCTTTAGGGAGAGAGCGGGTCAGGGGTGTACAGAGACTCGAGATTTAGGGAGAGAGCGGGTCTGGTGAGGGAGAGAGATTGGAGCTGTAGTTAGAGAGCGTTTCTGAGGGGTTGAGAGAGTGGAGCTTTAGGAAGAGAGCGGGTCTGGTGAGGGAGAGAGATTGAACTGTAGTTAGAGGGGGTGTCTCAGGAGTAGAGAGAGTGGAGTGTTAGGGCGAGAGCGAATCTGGGAGTTAGAGAGAGTTGGTGCTGTTGGGAAAGAACGGATCTGGAATGTAGAGAGAGTAGAGCTTTTGGGAGAGAGCGTGTCTGGGGGGGGGGTGGGGTGGTTGGGGGGCGGCGGCAGACAGAGTGGATCTATAGGGAGAGCTCGGGCCTGGTGGTGGGGGGTGGTGGGAGGGACAGTGTGGTTCTTTAGGAAGTGAGCGGGTATGGAGGGTAAAGGGAGTGGAGGTAGAGGGTGAGAGTGGGCCTGGATGTGTAGAAAGAATGGAGCTTTAGGGAGAGAGCGGGCCTGGGGTGTAAAGAGTGTAGAGTGTTAGGGAGAGCACAGGTCTGGGGGCTTGAGACAGTGGAGCTGTAGGGAGAGCGCGGGTCTGGGGGGTTGAGAGAGTGGAGACGTAGGAAGAGAGCAGGTCTGGGGGGTGTAGAGAGAGTGGAGCTGTAGGGAGAGAGCGGGTCTGGGGTTTTGAGAGAGTGGAGCTGTAGAGAGAGATCAGGTCTCAGGGGTGAAGAACGTGGAGCTGTAGGTGGAGAGCGAGCCTGAGAAATCTTCTTGAAAGGGGGTTTGAGAGAAAGATGGATGAAAAAATGTGAGAAATAGCCAGCCAGCTCCTTACTGGAATCCTGACAAAGACAGGAGAGAGAGAGGTTTTATGTCTCCACTCTTTGCAGGCTAGGATCTGAACTGCCTGCAATGTTACCACACAAAACCCTGTCACCTGGTCAGGAGATCATTCAAATGTTGTCGGCAGGCAATTCCCGTTAGTCCAGGGCTCCTTTCCAGAACCATCCTGTTCTTTTATGGCACACTATTTTCCAAGGTAGCAAGATTGTAGATATTCCCCATCCTATTCCAGAGAACTTTCCTTTAAACAGTAGCTATGGTAGTTTTTAAAGCAGCAGTTACATTTTAAACCGACAGTCCGAGAAAAAAGAAAGCAAACAGCAGAGAGTAGATGATACACAAAAACAGTAAACAAGTAGTTATGCAAACATACATACACAAATGGTAATCATTTGATTATGTACATACATAAATGCAAATAATAACTAAATGGTTAGCTACACACATACCCATAAAACAATAAACAAGTCGTTATGTGCACACTTACAAACAAACAAACAAACGTTATCATTTTAGTTCCTCCACTGATCTTTTCCATTATCCCTGAAAACCACTGCCACTGTGCGCCGGTGGTGGAGGGAGTGAATGTTCCTGGATCGGGTGCCAATCAAGCGGGGCTGCTGTGGCTTGGATGGTGTCCTACTTCCTGAGTATTGTTTGAACTGCACTCACCCGGGAAGTGGTTTCCGACCCATATTCAAATGGAACCTGTTTATCCCTTCTCACTCTGTGAAAAACCCATCCCGATTCCAATCTCTCTTTTATAACTTCCTTTTACATGATAATATTTTTTTAAAAAACAGACCTCGCCACTCCACGTGGCTGGTGTCCCTCATCCTTGTAACCATTCTTGGAAATATCATAAACGGCCTCACCAGGGACCTGCCCTGCTTTGTAAAATAACATATCCAGAATTTGACACAATACTCCAGCCGAGGACTAACCAGTGAGTTATAACATGTCAGTGTGAAGTTCCTCCTCAGGAGGAATATCTTACTTTTCCTTTCAACCGGACATGCTTGTCCAGATAACTTGCATCGGTAGAAATCTGTTAAAGAAAATACTTTGTAATTGTACCAGATGCCTTCCTCGTGTCCTTTTATTTGTGATTCTATCAGCCATGTAGCTGCTAGTCTCACCAATCTGCCTGCATCCTCCATGAGCCAGCTGCTATTCTTCACACTGTTTATATGAGCCAGAAACTGAACGGGACCAGCCACATAAATACAGCCACATAAATACAGCCACATTAAAACAATGGATCAGAACCTGAGAAGAATAGATTGGAATGTTACAACAATGAGGACGAGCTTCACCACGGCGCTTAACTTACTTACTGCAGAAGAGCATTGGATAATATTAAATTGGCGCATTTTATGGCCGCTTCGGGTTCTTCAAGGGGTTTACTATCACGTCCTAGCTATTATCGGTGTCCCTGGTAAGTTTTTATATTCAGACATTAACTTGTGCAGCATGTTTAACTTCACTACAGTGCGTGTCGTCTAATTCTGGTGAGACCAAAGTCGTTGTGTGAAGTTCTGACCACAAACTCCATTCCTGATCCACGGTCCCCACACCTATAATGTGCTCATTTCTAAGGTTCTGGGTCAGGGCTGAACTTGAGGGCTCAGTTGGCCCTCCCTTCTCTGCATTGTCAAGGGGGTTGTTAGGCTTCGCACCCGGCGGGGAGAATTGAAATTGAGTCACACTCAGAAACTGCCAGCCAACATTCCCAATTCGGACCCACAGGTGAGCAGTTCTGCGCCACAATTTAGTCCCCTCAGTTTCTTCCCTAGACTGACTTTTGCCAACAGCCCCCAGAAGACCAGAACGCAAGGCCCACTCCCTTTCCAATTTCCATGTCCCTACCTCCACGGCACCCACTGCCCCGGCGCTGTCTCATCCCTGCTTGAGCCCAGCATCCATGGCAAGCTGGAGTTGTGGTAAGTGGTGGGGATCAGTTGGGGAAAGAACAACCGCAGCTTCTCTAGTCTGCCCATGTATCCTACATGACTGGATCCACTCTGGTAAATATCGCCTACACTCCCTCCCAAACCTTTATATCTTTCTGAAAGTGTGGCGCCCGATGTTTGAAACAACATACAGGACGGGACCAAAATAGTGCTTTACGTAGCTTTATTATACCACCGTGGATTGTGTTCCCTCTGCCTCTATTAACACTGTGGAGGATGCCATAAGCTCTATTCAGAGCGTTCTTAGCCTGTCCTGACACCGGCAGAGATTTGTGCACAAACAGCCCAGTTCTCTCTGTCCTTGCACTGCCTCTGATTTGGACAATGGAGTTTGTATTCGTTACCTTATGCTGGATTGTATCCTCTCCAATATTCTCCCTATCCCAACTGCTCTTTCTTCCTTTTAAAACTTTTTGTAAAGTGTAATTCTGTTTCCCAGCTTTGGTTTAATGGGTCCAATAGCTTCTTCTTCAGTTCGGTGTAGTATTTGGTCTGATATTGCTCCTGTCCAACGCCAAGAAATGATTGGTTATACTAAAGGTGCTATATTATTGTAAGCTGTTTTTGATTTGTTTTTTAAATGCTCCACATGTCAGGCAGAAACTGCAGCGAGGAAGCAAATGTGATGTCTCAGGTCGGTGAGCCTTGATAATGGAGGGTTTTTGGACCTGTCAGAAACAGCCCAGCCGAAGCCCCGGGTTTGAGATCCACTCACATAACTGTTGGCCACAGGAGAACCCAGTCAGTAACCCAGGCAAACCATCTTGTGTGTTACCAGCCCCTGGGCGAATAAAGGAGAAGGGCAGCGGACGGAGGATTACACAGCTGGAAGAAAAACACCTGTCCAATCCAAAACACATAGTTTAGCGTTCAGCATTGTGACAACTCAATTTCACCAGGGATAGTAGGAAGGGGGAGAAGGTTGCTTAGATTTGGTTGAGTGTTAGGGGGTCACCAGATTTTAAGCCATGCAGGGAAAATAAAACTGAATTTGCAATGGATTTTAATTCAAGTATTTCAGTAACAACCTTTTATCGCTTTAATCTCTCCAGCCTTCCAGATCATCACTGGCTTTTCCTTTGTTCGTTCCCGCACAATCATATTCACACAGCTGAGGAAAGAAGAGCACAATTCAACATTTCAAGACTTGCTTAATCAAACTGGTCACTTTTGTCCCAAGCTAATTCCCATGCTTATCTTTCTTACACAGTTAATTTATTGTCAATTGTCATCCTGTCTCGGGGAAACTGCGGTCTATCCAAATGTGTCTCTCACTACCTGGTGGCCATGTCAACGGCAGATCTACTGGTCGTTATCCTCGACCTGATATTGAGACACATTCCAATCCTTTTTGCGGAACAGTTTCGTTTCCTGTATTCTATCCCTGTGTGTAATATCCATGCTGTCTTCCTATATGCCGCCACTGACTGTTCCATCTGGTTCACTGTCACTTTCACCTTTGATAGATTTGTGGCTATTTGTCACCACAATCTGAAAAGTAAATATTGTACCGAGAAAACAGCGACTGTTGTTCTGGGAACAGTGACTGTGCTGAGCTGTTTAAAGAACATCATCTGGTACTTTATCCTCACAGGTCTGTATTTTCTGATGAACGCGCCCTGGTTTTGTTATATATCATTTGCTGTTCAGCTCTCTACGGTTTGGATGACTATAGAATTTCTCCATCACATTCTTACCCCCTGTGCCCCATTTTTCTTGATTCTGCTGCTCAATGTTCTCACGGTCAGGCACATTTTAGTCAGCAGCAGAGCCCGCAGGAGACTCCGGGCTCACAGCAGTGGGGAGAGTCCCAGAGACCTAGAGATGGATAGTCGGAGGAAATCCATCATTTTACTGGTCATTATCTCAGCCAATTTCATCCTGTTGTGGGCATTGTTAATATTGTTTTCTATATGGAGCCAGATATCATTCTTGGGGAATATGTTTGTTGACCTACATTATATTGTGATGGAATTGGGCTTCATGTTGAAGCTCCTGAGTTGCTGCACAAACACTGGGATTTACGCCGTGACACAGACTAAGTTCAGGGAGCAGTTGAAGAATGTGCTGAAATATCCCTTTACTCCAATTCTTCAATCCATTGAATGACTTGAACACTGACTGACTGAGAATGTCCATTAAGTTTGCATTTAATTTTGTACTTCCATTGCTGACCGGTCTGTTACTGTGCCGACAGCAGGCAAAGAGCAGGGTGGTGCTGTTATCTTTATGGTGACAGAGCAAATGGACAGAGTCTGTTCCACATGATGTTGTTTGCCAGCCCTGCACAGAGGCCCATACTGACTGGAGCATAGAGAAGGAAAGGGTCGTGTCATCAGTGGACCCGCCCACTCCTGGTTTTCAAAGCAACTAGGGCATCAACAAAAGCAGCAACAGCAAGAAGGGGTGGTGTCTATCACTGGCCGGGGGAGGGCTAAGACAGTTAATTGTGTTTGGCGGGTATTCCGGGCACACCAGGGCAGGAGGGTAATATAGCAGCAACAGTGGGGGAAGCGTCCATTACAGTTACACAGTGGAAGTGGGGTGATACAACAGGTGCAGCGTGGGAGTGTGTATGGTATTCCAGGAAATCGAATGAGGAAAGGTAATATACCGGGTACACAAGCTGTGGGGGAACGGCAATGTGATAATCCAGGTATACCGCGGGAGGAAGGATATCATACCTTGTGCACTAGATGTGGCGGTGTAGCGATTTGATATATCAAGTATAGAGTGCGGGGAAGGGTGGTATAACGGGCTTTTATCCCTGTACTGACCCTCTGACTGTGCAGCAGTTCCTCAGTTCCGACCGATGACAGCACATCACTGATCAGTACTGTGATTCTCTAAAAATGTGTCGCTCCCTCAGTACTCACCCTTTCACCGTGCCGGCTTTCACTCAATGATGCCTCTCTTATACTGCAGTGCTCCCTCAGTACTGACCCTCTCACAATGCAGTACTGTGACAGCACTGAGCCTACATCAGTGAACTAGTCCCTCAGTTCTGACCCTCTATCTGTGCAGCACTTTTGCAGTTGTCACCCTCTGACAGTGCAGCTCTCCTTCTGTGCTGAACCTCTGACAGTGCCGCACTTGCTCCACACTGACACTGCAATAGTGCGGCCATCCGTCAATGCTGATCCTCCGATAGGGCAGCACTCCATCAGAACTGACCATCTGACAGTGCAGCATTGCCTGAGTATCGAACCTCCAACAGTGCAGGTCTCCCTCACAATGACCCTCTGACAGTAAAGCACTCCCTCAACACTGACCCTCGAGCAGTGCATTACTACTTCGCTACTGACCATCTGATAGTGCAGCACTCCCTCTGTGCTCCCCCAATAATACTGTGGAGCTTTCTCAGTATTGACCCTCTGCCAGTTCAGCACTCTCTCATTACAATCCACGCAAAAGTGCAGCACTACCTCAGTACTAACGCGATGATAATGCAGCACTCCATCAGTAGTCGCCTTCTGACGGTGCAGCACTCGTTCTGTTCTAACATTCCAGCAGTGGAACAATCCCTCAGCATTTACCAACTGATAGTACAGCACTCCCTTAATACTGACTCTCCAGCAATACAGCAATCCCTCAGTACTGACCATCTGATCGTGCAGCGCTTCCTCAGTGCTCCCTCAGCGGACACTTCATCGCTCCTTCAGTACTCACCCTCTGCCAGTTCAGCACGCTCTCGGTACTGGACATCCAACAGTGCAGCACTCCTTCATCACTGAACCTCTGACAGTGTGGCGCACCCTCAGCACTGACCCTCCGATAGTACAGCACTCCTCTGTGCCGACCCTCTGACAGTGCAGCACTCTCTCAACACTCACCTTTTGACAGCACAGCTTTCCATCAGTACGGACTCTCCCATAGAGCAGAACTCCATCAGTCCTGACAATCTCTCAGTGCAGCACTCCGAAAATGCTGACGCCCCAACACTGCAGATTCCGCTCTTTACTGACCCACCTTTATATCAGCTCTCACTGTCTATGATATCCTAATCAGTGCATCAATGTCTAAATACTGACCCTCCCATAGTGCAGCACTACCTCAATACTGAACCACAAACAGTGCAACACCAGCTCAATACACACCCTCCGACAGTGCAACACTTCCTCAGTACTGACTCTCCGACACGCTGGCCCTCCCTCAGCACTGAACCGCCGACAGGGCAGAATTCCATCTGTCCTAACCCACCAAATGTGCATCACTCTCTAATTCTCCACTTTCCAAAAGTACATCATTCTCCCACCACTGACACTCCAGCCTGTGGTGGAAGTTAGAAATCGTGCGGTTGAATATCATTAGGACTTTCTACTTTAGTGTTGAATCAGTGGTCACTCTTTGTTAAGGCGTAAAAAACGGTTAAAATATTCACACAGGATATTTTGCACACAGAGTTACATCAGAAGACCATTGGAACATTCTGCGATGGTGTGAGATTTCACTGACATTTCAGAAGCTCTTTTCGGAATCCAGTACCAGGTATGGGCAATCTCCAGGGGAAAAAATAACATCTGGATATGTAAATTCTGTCTATGTGATAAAGTTTCACCCTTTAGCAAAGGCATGTTAAAACGATAGTACCATTCATTAATTATAAGTTAATGTGCAATTTGGAGTCATTGAAGTTTCAGGAATGAATCCTTTTAACCTTGTCCAGTGTATCACTAAGCTCTAGTGGACTATATTCAATTCGAAGTGAACATTATCAGTAACCTTTATGAAGGGCCGATGCGGCGGGGATATAGCCTTTCAATGACTTAATTGGAAAAAAATACTATATATATATATATTATAAGAGCATTCTGTAAAAAAACTAATAAACTAGTTCACACAAATACAGATGATGAGAATACTAAAACAAGGTGTACTGGTTGTAAGAGTTGTTATTAGAACATATTAGAAAAAAATATTTACCATATAAACACTCACAGTTACCATATAATGACACAGTCCTCAATAATTAAACCATTATCAAAAACAGTGAATAATAGAACCTTAAGAGGATGATTAAAGAGAAAGCAGCTTAGACAAAGAAGCAACACCACAGTTGCCAAGGGCAATGTAATTCAAACAGAATTGACAGATAGAGAGGAAATCATGCCACTGAAAAGGACACGAGTATTGAAATCCTCAAGTTACCGCTTCTCACTAGAGCTGTCTGCATGGCTAGACATTTCGAACTTCATTGCGCTGACCATAATCGGATCACTCTTCTTGGCACTTAAGGTAACAATTTGCTTTAAAGCTTGATGCAACATTATAATATATTTGTGACTGTATCATTGAATAGTTTTATGTTCTGGATTCTACATTAGAACTGAGATTATGCTTTCCATCTTTGTATATCTTTGACGTTTCATGTACTTAACTATTTAAGGCATCTTGCACGTTTTTGCTCTTGAATAAATGTTTGAATAATGTAGGAAACATAATGTCTCACTCAGTATTCTGTGTACGACTTCACAGAGCTCAACACTGCACCTTCCTAATGAGGGAATTAACTTTTATAACGAGAGCCACGGACCATTATAATATCCGTGTATTTGTTACATAGCTGAGCATTATATTGTTTTCAGAGGACAAACTTAATGAAGGGTACGATCGCTGCTGGAATCCTTCACTCAGGGTGTGGTGGATCATTTCTTCAGTCCCCAAGCAAGAGTATGTGAGAGGTGTATATTTTACACTCAGGAGAAAGTAATCATCAGAGAAGAGGTCGTTATCTGGAACAGCCCCTTAAGGATCAAGGTTATAATCCACATCAGACCCTGCAACATTGCAGCACTCCCTCCGCAATGACCATTTGACAGTACACTGCCCCCTCAGTACGGAGTCTCTGACAGTGCGTCACTCCCTCAGTACTGACACTCCGATTGTGCAGCACTCCCTCATTACTGAACCTCTGACATTCCCCCGCCCCCCTAAATAAGCAGCGACCCCCCCATCTCCACCGCTCTTATACAATAAGGTAGTCGTGAATTCAACGGACCAACATGTTCTCACTGTTAAAGGTTTGGACTCCTGAAACAATGAGAATCACCGAATCGCCGCATTGCGAATAAGCAGAAAGAGGCCATTCGGCCCATCGTGTCTCTACCTGCCGCCCGAGTGTGAATCAAGGCTCAGTGCCATCTTCCTGACTTTTCCCTGTAACTCTGCACATTGTGTCCATATGAATAATCATGTAATGGCCTCTTGAATGCCTCGATTGAACCTGCACCCAACACATTTTCAGTTTGTCCACTCCAGTCCAGAACCGCTTGCTATGTGAATCAGTCTTTCCTTCCCCTCAAGCCAGATTTAACAGGCCGGATTGGAAAGGTAAGAGTCACAAGGCAACGGTACTGAAACAATGGATGATCTCTCTGTGAGCTTCGGTGTGTAGAGTTGGCGCTTGCAATTATTTCACTCATGTCCGGCGGTCAAAATATTTATTTTTTAAGTATTTGGGCTAAATAAGTTTAAGTGTAATCAATGAGCACTGAGGGTCAGTAGGGTAGATATATTTTTTCGTATCAGTGAAATATTTCCAAATTAAGGATGTGTAAACTAAAGGTTTATTTGACAAGATACCAGAAAATGCCAGGTCACCGTGGAGATGGGTGGAGTTTTCGGAGATTCTCTGGTTTCAATTGATCGGCCAGTTTCTTGAGATTGTTTAGCAGCAACTGGGAGAGGGGCAGTGAGGCAATCCCCAACCAGATTGTGACACAAGTATATTGCCCCTTTAATGTGGGGGGCAGACAGCACCCAATGGAACAGGTGTCTCCTTCCTGAGTGCTGCTATGACTCGAAATATGTATTTTCTAACAATCTTATCCACGTGCATGGTCACATTCACAGGCCTGAGACGTGGACAGGTTCTGTTTCGGCAACGTTAGGTGTAGAGGTCGTGTATGTGTGGGCATTAATTTTCCAAAATTCGCTAGATTCTGGAAAGGTCCCATCAGACTGGAAAGCAATTCATTTAACCCCTCTGTTCAAAAAGGGAGGGAGCGGAAATCAGGGAAGGATAGGCCAGTTAGCTTGACGCCTGTCATGGGGAAGGTGTTAGAATTGATCGTTAACGGGGTTCTAGCTGGGCACTTGCAAAACCTCAAGGTAATGGGCGAGAGTCAGCATGGTTTTGTGCAAGAAGAATCATGGTTAACCAATTTATTTGATTTGTTTGATGGTGCAACTTGCGCCGTGGATAAAGCGGGGCCTGTAGATGTGCTGTGCTTGGGATTCCTGAAGGCATTTGATAAGCTGCCACATGAATGGTTATTGCAGAAAACAAAAGCTCAGTGTAAAGGGGGTAACTCAGTAACACGGATAGAACATTGGCTGGCTAGAACATTGGCAGGGGCGGGGCATGATGCTCCTTTGTCAGAGCGGGGGCGGAACATGTTGATCCACTGTGAGAGCGGGAGCGAGGCCTGTTGCTCCATTGCCCGAGCGGAGGCGGGGCCTTTTGCTCTTTTGCCAGAGCTGGGTCGGGCCCGTTGGTCCATTGTCAGATCGGAGGCGGGGCCTGCTGCTACATGGTCGGAGAGGAGCTGGGCCTTTTCTTTTTTGTCAGAGCGGAGGCGGGGCCAGTTGCTCCATTGTCAGAGCGGAGGCGGGACCTGTTGCTCCAATGTCAGAGCGGAGGCGGGACCTGTTGCTTCATTGTCAGAGCGGAGGCGGGACCTGTTGCTCCATTGTCAGAGTGGAGGCGGGGCCTGTTGCTCCATTGTCAGAGCGGAGGCGGGGCCTGCTGCTACATGGTCGGAGAATAGCTGGGCCTTTTCTTTTTTGTCAGAGCGGAGGCGGGGCCAGTTGCTCCATTGTCAGAGCGGAGGCGGGACCTGTTGCTCCATTGTCTGAGCGGAGGCGGGACCAGTTGCTCCATTGTCAGAGCGGAGGCGGGACATGTTGCTCCATTGTCAGAGCGGAGGCGGGACCTGTTGCTCCATTGTCAGAGCGGAGGCGGGACCTGTTGCTCCATTGTCAGAGCGGAGGCGGGACCAGTTGCTCCATTGTCAGAGCGGAGGCGGGACCTGTTGCTCCATTGTCAGTGCGGAGGCGGGACCTGTTGCTCCATTGTCAGAGCGGAGGCGGGACCAGTTGCTCCATTGTCAGAGCAGAGGCGGGGCCAGTTGCTCTATTGTTAGAGCAGAGGCGGGGCCTGTTGCTCCATTGTCAGAGCGGAGGCGGGAACTGTTGCTCCATTGTAAGAGCGGAGGCGGGACCTGTTGCTCCATTGTCAGAGCGGAGGCGGGACCTGTTGCTTAATTTTCGTACCCGAAGCGGGACCTGTTGCTTCAGTGTCAGAGGGGAGGCGGGACCTGTAGCTCCATTGTCAGAGCGGAGGCGGGACCTGTTGCTCCATTGTCAGAGCTGGAGGCGGGACCTGTTCCTCCATTGTCAGAGTGTAGGCGGGACCTGTTGCTCCATTGTCAGAGCGGAGGCGGGACCTGTTGCTCCATTGTCAGAGCGGAGGCGGGACCTGTTGCTTAATTTTCGTACCCGAAGCGGGACCTGTTGCTTCAGTGTCAGAGGGGAGGCGGGACCTGTAGCTCCATTGTCAGAGCGGAGGCGGTACCTGTTGCTCCATTGTCAGAGCGGAGGCGGGACCTGTTGCTTCATTGTCAGAGCGGAGGCGGGACCTGTTCCTCCATTGTCAGAGGGGAGGCGGGACCTGTTGCTCCATTGTAAGAGCGGAGGCGGGACCTGTTGCTCCATTGTCAGAGCAGAGGCGGGACCAGTTGCTCTATTGTCAGAGCGGAGGCGGGACCAGTTGCTCTATTGTCAGAGCGGAGGCGGGACCAGTTGCTCTATTGTCAGAGCAGAGGCGGGGCCAGTTGCTCTATTGTCAGAGCAGAGGCGGGGCCTGTTGCTGCATTGTCAGAGCAGAGGCGGGGCCTGTTGCTCCATTTTCAGAGCGGAGGCGGGACCTGTTGCTCCATTGTCAGAGCAGAGGCGGGGCCAGTTGCTCAATTGTCAGAGCAGAGGCGGGGCCTGTTGCTCCATTGTCAGAGCGGAGGCGGGACCTGTTGCTCCATTGTCAGAGCGGAGGCGGGATCTGTTGCTTAATTTTCGGACCCGAAACGGGACCTGTTGCTTCAGTGTCAGAGGGGATGCGCGGCCGGTTGCTCCGTTTTCAGACCGGAGGCGAGGCATTTTGCTCCATTTTTGAAGCGGAGGCGGGGCCTGTTCCTATATTGTTAGAGCGGAGGAGTGACCAGATACTCTGTTGCCTGTTACTGCATTGCCAGTGCGGAGGCGGGGCCTGTTGAAAATTGTCACAGAGGGTGCGGGGCCTGTTGCTCCAGTGAGAGGGCGGGGGCGGTACAGTTTATCAAATGTCAGAGCGGGAGCTGGGCCTGATAATCCACTGTCAGTGCGCAGCATGGGCTTGTTCATGCATTGTCAGCACTGGGGATGCGCCCGATGCTCTTTTGTCATAGCAGGGGCGGGGACAGTTGCTTTGTTGTCAGAGCGGGGATGGGACCTGTTGCTCGATTGTCAGAGCAGGGCCGGTTATGTTACTCCAATGTCAGAGCGGAGGCGGGGCCTGTTAATCCATTGTCTGTGCACCGGCGGGGGCTGTTACTTCATTCTCAGAGCGGGTGCTGGGCCTGTTGGTCAATTGTCAGAGCGCGGGCGGAGCCAGTTACTTCATTCTCAGAGTCGGGGCTGCGCCCGATGCTATTTTGTTAGAGCAGGGGTAGAGCAAATTGCTCTTTTGTTGAGCGGAGGGCGGCCTGTTGCTCCATTGTCAGAGGAGAGTTGGCGCCTTTTGCTCCATTGTTCGAGCGGAGACGGGGTCTGTTACTACATGGTCAGGCCGGGGGAGGGGCCTGTTTTCTCCGTTGCCATACCGCGGGTGGGGTCTGTTTCTCTGTTTTCAGAGCGGGGCTTGGGACTGTTTCCCCATTGTCAGAGCGGAAGCGGGGCCTGTTGATCGCATTTCAGAGCCGGGGCTGCGCCCGAAGCTCTTTTGTCAGAGCAGGAGAGGGGCATGATGCTCTTCTGTTAGTGCGGAGGGTGGATTCTTGCTCCATTGTCAGAGTGGAGGTGGGACGTGTTTCTCCAGTGTCAGAGGGGAGGAGGGGATTGTTGCTCCATTGTCAGCATGGGGTTGGGGCGTCTTGCTGTATTTTCAGAGTGGGGACAGGGCCTGTCACTCCATTCTCAGAGCGGGGCCGTGTCATGGGATTTCATTGCCATACCGGGTGCGGGGCCTGGTAAACTGTTTTCAGAGCCCGGGCAGGACTGTTTCTCCATTGTTAGGAAGGCTGCGGGGCCCGTGACCCCAAAGTCAGAGCGGGGGCGGATCCTGTTGATCAGTTGTCAGCTCGGGGGCGTGGCCTGTTACTTCATTGTCAGTGCGGGGGCGGTGCCTGTTCCTCCATTTTCAGAGCGGAGGCAGGGCCTACTGCTCTGTTGTCAGATCAGGAGCGGGGTCTGTTACTCCGTTGTTATAGCGGAGACGAGATCTATTGATCCATTGTTAGAGCCGGGGCTGCGACCTATGCCCTTTTCTCAGAGCGGGGGCAGGACATGTTGATCCGCTGAGAGAGCTTTGGAGAGGCCTGTTGCTACATCGTTAGAGCCGGCGTGGGGCCTTTTCCTCCATTGTCAGAGCGGAGGCGGGGCCTGTTGCTCTTTTCCAGAGCGGAGGAGGGGCCTGTTGCTCCAATGTCGGAGCGGAGGTGGGGCCTGTTGCTCTTTTGTCAGAGCGGAGGCGGTGCCTGTTGCTCTTTTGTCAGAGCGGAGGCGGGGCCTGTTGCTCTTTTCCAGAGCGGAGGAGGGGCCTGTTGCTCCAATGTCGGAGCGGAGGTGGGGCCTGTTGCTCCATTGTCAGATTGGACGCTGGGAATGCTGCTCCATGGTCAGAGCGGAGGCGGGGCCTGTTGCTCTTTTCCAGAGCGGGGCGGGGCCTTTTGCTCCATGGTCGGAGCGGAGGTGGGGCCTGTACCTTTTTTGTCAGAGCGGAGGCGGGGCCTGTTGCACCACTGTCAGATCGGAGGCGGGGCCTGTTGCTCCATTGTCAGAGCGGAGGCGGGGCCTGTTGCACCTCTGTCAGATCGGAGGCGGGGCCTGTTGCTCCATTGTCAGATCGGACGCTGGGCATGCTGCTTTATTGTCAGAGCGGGGCGGGGCCTGTTGCTCTTTTGACAGAGCGGAGGCGGGGCCTGTTGATCTATTGTCAGAGGAGGGGCGGGGCCTGTTGCTTCTTTGTCAGAGCGGCGGCGGGGCCTTTTCGTCCATTGTCAGGGTGTGTGCGGGTGCTGCCATTGTGATGTCAGCGTTGGATGGGGCCTGTCGGTCCACTGACTGAGTGGGTGTGGCTATGAGGAGAGTGCTCACCTTTTGAAGTTGAGTGGACAAGCCTCTCTCGAACACGTGGGTCACAAGTGACCGCTACCATTGCTGCCGCCGTAGCAACCAGGAAAATTGTCCAACCAGAACACGAACAGTTAGGGGCTGCTATCTCAGTGACAGTGTAGGAATGGTGATATCACAGGTATCCGTCGTTAAGGGGAGATATACCAGCTGCTCCGGGTGGGAGGGGGTCTATGTACACTAGTGAGAAAGGAGATATACCTGCTGCACATTGCGCGTGGGGTGGGGGGTTATATCCTGTACACTGGGGCAGTGAGTTAGATAGAAGGGGTACACGCATCGTTAGAGATAGACTTGACTGAGCGGTTTAGCATCAGGTTTTCTCGGCACCCTTGGAGAAGGAGATGATGCAGATGCATCTTGGAAAGGGAGATTTATAAAATCTGCAGAGATGGAACACTGTGATATATAAGGTACACGAGGGAACAGATTTACTCCATACACAGGTTGAATATCTGACAGACCAGGTACACTGGAGGAAGGGAACTGCTACAATGGGTGAGAGGGTAGGTTTACCAGGTACACCAGGGCGAAGGTGGGGTGAATATTTAACTTCGACCGGGAGAGGGTATATACGAGCTTGTTGGAGAAACGAGAAAATATGTGATTTGAAACTCCGTATTTACTTCAGGGACTGTTAGAGTTTCAGGGTCTCTTTCAGGCTCAGGTTCTGCGCTGGTGTCAGAGTCTATATTAGAATCTGTTTTAGATTCAGGGTCTGATTTAGTTACGCCTGGTCTTCATTTCAGATTGTACATTATTTTAAGGCTAAGTCATTAGATGCATGGATTGTCATAAATTCAGTGTCTGAGGGAGCCAAAGATAGTCTGCGTGTTTGAGAGAGAGATAAAGAAAAGGATAGCGTGAGTGAGACAAAGAGAGAGATTGAGACAGAGTCATGGGGAGATGGAGTGAGAGAGAGAGAGAGAGACACAGAAAGTGAAATAGAGACAGAGTGACCGAGGCAGCTTGAGTAAACGAGACAGACACAGTGAGACAGCACAGGGCAGAAATAAGGAATAGTCGGAGATTCAGGAAAGGCACAGAGAAAGGGAGAGAGACAGACTGCGGAGGCGACTGAAAGCAGAAAGAAAGAGTGACAGAAACAACAAGGTAGAACAGCAGTGGAGAAACAGGGAGTCAAGGGGATGCAGGGAGACAGATAGAAAGAAAGTGCCAGATAAAAATAGAGAGAGCAACAGGGAGTGAGAGAGACAGAAATATGGAGTGACAGGCAGGTAAAAATTCAGACAGAGAGAGGGAGAGATGTTGCCACACACAGAGAGTTAGGATGAGAAAACAGTGAAAGAAAGAAATAGGCTTGGACAGTAATTGATAGTGAAATGGAAAGAGTGGCACAGAGAGGCAGCGGCAGGGAAAGAGACAGGGTGAGAGGGACAGGGCAGGGCATAGAGAGAGGAAGTGGAAGGAGAGTGATGGCACTGGACTCAGAGGCTCCGATGGAGATGCAGAGAGAGCATGTTTAGAGATACAGAGATTAATACATGGACAGAAATATAGGCAACGTGTGGGACTCAGATACTACGATGGATGGGATCCTCTATCTGTTTTATGGAAATGTAATCCCCCAGCAAGGTCCTATTTTCTGATCTCCCAAATGGTCACTATTGCAGGCTAGGACAAAGGAAACTAGAAAAATACTCTGAAGTTCCCTGCAAAGCGCGCCAGCATTGAAGGCAATGAGTGGCAGGAGCTTGTTCCCAATCGATCAGAATGGCAACATCTTGTCCATCAAGCTGCTTTGCGCTTCGTGTCTTACCGGCTTAATGATGAGGCAGAGCGGCAGCAGAGAATGGAAGGCAGGGAAACAACGTAGTGCCCTAGGGCAGTGCCTCGCGTGTCGCCCTGCTTCATGCGCCCAGATACCTGCAGGTCAAGAATCGGCCTCTTCACCCACACGGTGACCATGGCAGACAGTCTGGAGTCCGCGCAGATGCCATCCAAAAATCCAGGGACAGTCGGCGTTGACCAATTAGTTTCAGGGCCTGTGTTAAATTCAAGGCCTGGTATAGTTTGAGGTCCTGCAATAGTCACAGAGTCTGTATTCGATTCACAGCCTGGATCATTACGGGGGCTTTAATGGTTTCATTTCTGCATTATTTTCAGGGTATTCATTATATTCGGGGCCTGTGTTTGTTTCATGGGTTTGATCAGTTTGAGAGACTGCAGTAGTTGCTGGGTGCATTTGCTTCTGCTCTTTATTCATTACCGTACAAGTAAGATCAGCCTCTGGCACAAATAAATTGTTCAACACAAGTGTAACCATGACATACAGTCCTCTGGCCTTTGTTAGGCCTCTGGCCTCCGATGGCCTCTGTAGGCACAGAGTCATCGAATCACACAGCAGCGAGAGAGGCAACATGACCATCCTGTCAGTACTAAATTAATGGCCTCTTATTCGTCTCAGGGCCTGTGTTGTTCTTAGTGCTCAATATTAAGTTCCAGGGCTTCTAATAGCTTCAGTGATTGTATGAGTTTAGGGGTATGCATTTTTCCTGGGCTAATTGTAATTTCAGGGGCCATGTTCATTTTCGGCTCAGTAATATTTTCAGGCGCTGCATTATGCTCAGGGCCCATATCAGTTTTACCGCCATTTGTAGTCTCAGGGGCTTTATTAGTTTCAAAGCCACTAATACACGTTCGGTCCATGTTTTTCACTCAGTGTCTGCATTTGTTTCAGAGTCTCTATTAATTTCAGGGCCTGTGTTTGTTTCTTAATTTGTATTAGTTACAAGGTCTGTGTTAGTTTCCGGGATGTATTAGTTTCAGGGATTTCATTAATACCTTCCTGTTTTCGTTTCCACTCTTCCATCCATGCATATGCAACTATGATCAGCCTCTTTCTCAATGAATCTGTTCAACAACAGTAGACATGATATACGGTCCCAATGGCCTCTGTTTGAAGACAGTTATAGAATCATAGGGTTGAGTAAGAGGCCATTTGGCCCGTCGTGTGTGATACCACATTTTCCAAGGTCAATGAAATCAATCGTTCTCTCCTCCCCTCCATTAGATGAGCAAATTTCCACTTTCTGTACACATGCAATTCTATTTTGAAGGTTATGTGTCTATCTGCCTCCACCACTCTTTCAGGCTGAACATCCCAGACTTCTTCCACCAACAACTGTTTATCCCATCTCTGCTTCTTTGTTAATCATTTTAAATCTCTGCTCGTCACTGACACAGATTCTAGGTTCACCAGTTACTCGTTATTCACTGCAATAAATCACTTCATGAATTTTAATGTATCTTTTAAACCTCCCCTTAATTCTCTCCACCTAATTCAAGCCTGTCACCCCTGCTCCAATTCGAGTAAAATTCCTCTCTTGCAGCCTCTCGTGAAATGGGCTCACCAGAAAGATACACAGTACTTTATCCAAGGCTTCACCAAGTCTTAAAGATTTACATATATTTTGGTCTGCATTTCTGAATTTTGTAAAATCTGAATCTCTATCAATGAAAATATATTGTTTTTCAATACTCTAGAAAGTGTGCCCTGGCATATGTATTGCATTGGTTATATCCACCCCTTCTTTCTTATTGATGAACTCCTACATTAGCCCTATTTTCTTCTTCTCAATCCTCTCTATACACTATCCCATTCCTCAAAAACCCTCGGACTATTAAAACCCTCAGAATATTAAAACAATGAATCAGAATCTTAGAACAATAGATTGGAATGTTACAACAATGGATGAGAATCTGATAAAAATAGATTGGAATTGTACAACGATGAATCGGAATCTGAGAACAATGGATTGGAATGTTACAGCAATGGATTAGAATCTGAGAATTATAAAGTGGAATGTTACAGCAATGAGCAGGAGCTTATTGCCTGTGCTTTGTGAACTTTATTCATATTTTGATTGGATGTCATTGAAACGCCGGATCTATTGGCCACTCCAGTTTATTCAAGCGGGTTGCTATCCCATCCTCGTTATTATTGGCGTCCCTGGTACGTCTCACAATGTATGGTCATTAATTCCACAAACCATGTTTAACTGAATTACTCTTCTCCATCGAATATATAAGTGTTTCGCGATTGCAAATAGTTTCACCCAGTTCAGGAAAACAGAGACAACAGGATGATGACTATCATCGAGTTATGCAATTTCAGTATCATATTTCAACTCCTTTGTCTTTCGCCATATAACATACATTACAGTTTATTAGTGCGAATACAGTAGTTTCAACACTTCACTAGTTGCAGCAACGTAGTGGAACATTCAGCGCCTTCAGGCAAACATTTTTTTTAAAAAAATAAGCTTGTGTATAATTCCATTATTTTTATCTCTTCCTTACAGTAAACATATTGACGATTGTGATCTTAATTCAGAGAAAGTGTGGCCTTTCCAAATGTGTCACTCGATACCTGGTGTCCCTGGCATCAGCAGACCTACTGGTCTTTATTGTCGACCTGATATTGAGACACATTCCAATTGTTTATTGGGAATATAATAATTTCCTGCAGGGCCATGCGTGTGTGTAATATCCATGCTGTCCTGCTTTATGCAGCCACTGGCTATTCTGGCTGGTTCACCGTCTCTTTGACCCTTGAACTGTTCGTGGCCATTTGTTGCCTGAAGTTGAAAAGTAAACATTGCACTGAGAAAATGGCGGACGTAGTTCGAGGAACAGTGGCCGTGCTGAGCTTTGTAATTAATGTGTTCTGATATTTTATGCTATCATAATGTTATTTGCTAATGAACTGTCCATGGTTTTGTATTTTAACTCTCGAATTTCAGTCTCTCGGGCCTGGGTACCTATAGAAATTACACATCACATTTTTAACCCCTGTATCCCATTTGTCCTGATTCTGCTGCTCAATGTTCTCACCATCAGACACGTTTGAATGAGCAGCAGAGCCCGCAGGAAACTCCGGGCTCACAGCACTGGGGAGAGTCCCAGAGACCCAGAGATGGAGATACGGAAGAAATCCATCAATTTACTGTTCGTTATCTCGGCCAAATTCATCCTTTTGTGAACGATGTTGATGGTGTTTTCTATATGCAGGCGTTTATTTTATATGAAGCCTAGTCCTGTATTGATGGATGTCTCTTTTTCGAGAATTGGGCTTCATGCAGCAGCTCCTGAGTTGCTGCACAAACACTGGGATTTAGGCCGTGATCCATACAAGGTTGAGGCAGAAGTTGAAGACTGTTTTGAAGTATGCCTTTACTCCAAGTCTTCGATGCTTTTGAGGATTTGAAGAAATTAATCACTGAGAGTTTCCACCATTTTACCATTTGATTTTTGCTCTTCCAGCAGGGCGGTGAGCTGCCTCTGTTGTGACACAGTGGGGACCGCTCCTGTCCCTATTGTAAAATATGGGGGACAGGATGTGTCCCTCTCGCGACAGAGCGGGCTGCTGCCTATCGCTCTGGTGACGGGGGGATGGTGGAGCCTGTGACTATGATTAGAGAGCGGGGAGGGCTATTCTGCTAGGGGGGCAGTGAGGCAGGTGGCTTTCCTGTGGTAACAGAGTGAATGGGGCCCGTCGCTCTGATGTCAGTGAGGGGCAGGGCCTGTCACTGTTAATGCAAAGTGCGGCATTCCCTCTGGCTCTATTGGCAGACGTGGGAGCAGAGACTCTGACTCTGGAAACAGAGTGAAGATGTCCCTCTCTCTATGGGTACAGAGCTAAACTCGTAACTGCCTTTATGGTCACTGGACGGACAACGGCCTAATAACAATCCTGGTGGCAGCTGCCTTCCTCCAGTCTCCTAACAAATTGGAGCCTAGATGTCGGGGTGGGGGGTGGGGGTGAGGGTGAGAACAATTGCCACCGCCGAATTGCAGGGAAACAAGAAGAGGAAGAGGGAATGCCATGCCAGGTAAACTGGGAAATCTTGCTCCTGACACAGGTTCACTGGGGCAGAGTGAGTTAACGCAGGAAGATGGGGGAGAGGGTATGTGAGCAGGGTGGGGTTCTTACAAAAATAAATGCAGCAATAAATTTTCGATATTGTTTGTGCTTTAAAAATATTTTCCTTTTGAAAAGAATCAGTGTGAGAAACGTTGAAAACTTTATTGAAAACTTATAGAAGCTTTTAGCAAGATGCATTTTGTAACGGTTAATCATTGATCATGTATTGCAGAGGAATTACAGAATAGGGATTAGGGTCTGATAACTGTACCAAATGTGCACATTGCAGTCTGGAATAATCCAAAACTACCATCTCCAGCCAATATCTCCATTGGGGAATGAGGAGAGAGTTCATGTACAGGATCTGGTGGTAAAAGAGCGAATGTACCACCCTAGTAAAATGCGCACAGTGCTGAAAATTTCAATATTCTAACTTCATCAAACTGCTTCCAGAGGCAATCATGCAGTATTCTCCGAAACTGGCAAAGACCGGCGCCTGTTTTGGCGGTGAGGGGCCAGCAGAGGCTGGGGTTGTATCACTTTAATCACACGGCAGTAAAATGGGTTTGAGAAAAGCCTTGGAACCTGGGCGCTGGGAATGTAGAATCAACTAATCACTTACACTCCCAACCTGTCTGATGCTGAGCCTCACCACTCAGTGAGCAGCCCTTATAGAGAAAGAGAGGCGGTAATACTTCAGAAGATCCAGTAAAAAAATGAGCTTCTTAAAACGTTCAGGTTAAGCCTTCAGGAGTTTATTAAGCACGAAATCAAAGTAACAACCATTACATACATAGTACAAAAACATCCAGATTTCCATTCAAAGCGGATTATCACGGACGCAAGCGTGTTCCAGTTGTAAACTCAGTCTTCAGCCACTCAATCATTTGCAATTGTAATGCTCATTGCATTCTGCCACTTTATTGATGCCTTTCTAACTGAGAGACTTCCTTGTCTGATTGTCCATCAATGGAAGCCCTTACTGCTGACTTGTAGGGTCAATGGACCATTTCACAACATTTCTATTGATGGTCGTCAGTGAAAATGTGTAAGAAAACAGACTTTTCACTTCCACAGAATAAAATGCTGAGCAGGGAAATTTCATTCAATCCACCTCTTTTCTGTAACTTCAGTTAATTCAGCTGCTCCCCATACATTTACTTTCAATCATTTCAAAATGAACTTAAATTTATACAGCAGGTCTAACACAGCTATTGTAACACAAAATCACTCTTATATCCATTAAAAAACTTGACTTGTGAGTTTATATCTAAATCTGCAAAGCCCAGCACCAAATTATTCCCCCATTCCATAGAAGCATTGATTAAAAACATCATATCTTCCCAGAGACTGACCTTCAAAAAGGGACTCTCTGTTGTCCCTGTGCCCGTTCTCAGTGCTGACAGGTTCATGAAGCTTTAGGACCTGCACAAAGTGGGAGATCTTTGATCGAAAAGCCTCATTAAACAAGAGATCACTTCATTGCTGAAACGGGCTGGAGCTGAGGATCAGTCTGGCTTCAGTCTGAACAGAGCTCACTAATTTAAACAAAAGGGACTCATCCTCTATTTAACAAAGCAAAGGCTGAATAACTCCCCTACTCTAGCAGTTTGGAGCTGAATCAATAGCGGTATCAGAATCACACATGTCTAGCTGCAGATGATCACATTGCTGACAGAATCATTATGTTAAAGAAGCTGAAGATAAAGCATAGCCGCTATCGAGCGAGTATGTAAAACAGACAGAGACGGGATCGCGGCTGCTCGGTGACACTCTCCATCTCTTTCACGGTTCCGGTGGGTCAACACCTGAGCACTGAATGTCTTCCCGCTTCAAGCCGATTAAACATTGATCCTTCTGGAGCTGCGGCAAACAGAAGAAATGACGGATGGATGTCACAAGCAAGGGAGGAATTGGGCAGAATGACTGGATGTGTGAGAGAAGGATCGATCATGAGAATTATCTTCCTTTTAATCATTCATGGAATGAGGGCTTTCAGGTGGTGGTGTTCACATCTGTCTGTTGTCCTTGTCCTTCCCGATGGTAGTGGTCTTTTGTTTGGAAGGTGCTGTCGAAGCAGCCCTGGTCAGTTCATGCAGAACATCTTGTAGATGGTACACACTGCTGCTACTGTGTGTCGGTGGTGGAGGGAGTGTATGTTTGTGGATGGGGTGCCAATCAAGCGGGGCTATTTTGCGCTGGATGGTGTCGAGCTTCAAAAGTGTTGTGGGAGTTCACACATCTAGGCTAGTGAGGAGTATTCTATCACACACCTGACTTGTGCCTTGTAGATTATGGACAGGCTTTGGGGAGTCAGGAGGTGAGTTACGTGCCGCAGGATTCCCAGCCTCTGACCTATCCTTGTAGCCACAGTGTTAATATGGCTGGTCGAGTTCAGTTTCTGGTCAAATGAGAGGAGAATATCCAAAGGGGAAATTGGGACAGTTATATGAGGGGGGAGTTCATGATCAGTGATTACAGTTTGTGAAAGGGATTATCTGGGGTTTCTCATGTTTGTCCTGAGTGCAGTGCAGTCTCTCACCCGATCCATAATGATATCCTTCGCTCTCTCTTCATTGAGCCCTCTCACTGAAGTGACCTTCACACGAATCGTCTTGTAGTTACTGTCTAAACACAATAGTAAGAACATGAACAGGTTAAACACACCCATAATTCGCCTCTCCCTCTCTCCATACCTCTCTTCATCTCATTCCATCTGATCTCAGTTCTGCCCTTTCCGTATTATCATTCTCCAACCTTTCTCTTCACTGTCAGCTCCTTGTTAGCTTTCCTTATATCATTTACGTCCCGTGTTTACGTCTTTTAGGAGAAAATGAGATTGAGAGAGAGAGAGAAGGAGCGGGGGGACGGATAGATAGATAAGTAGACAGGCAGGGAGAGAGAGCGAATCAGAAAGAGAGGGCGAGACATGGTGAGGTGAAGAGAGAGAGAGAGACAGAGAGCGAGACAGAGAGAGAAAAATGAAGAGAGGAAGGAAAGAGAGGCAGAAAGAGAGAGACTGAAAGAGAGAGACGGAGAGGTGTACAGAGAAACAGAGAGGAAGAAAGAGAGATACAGAGGTCGATAGAATGATAGATAGAAAGATCTATAGAGAGAGAGAGAGAGAGACAGAGAGGGAGAAAGGAAGCGAGACACGGAGTGAGGGATAGAGAGAGGGAGAGAGAGACAGGAGAGAGCAAGGTCGGTGTTGGTGGGGGAGCGAAAATCTGAGACAGAGATTGGGGAGAACAGAGGCTGCGAGAAAAAAAACGAAAAATGCAGAGGATGCCAGTGGGACAGAGGCAAAAAGAGATAGATAGAGAGGGTGAGGTAAAGTGATAGACAGAGGGAGTGAGAGACAGAGTGAGACAAAAGTGAGAACTCTAGAAATGGAGAGATGAGGAGAGTCACAGAGACATAAAGAGATGTAGCAACAAAGGGCGAGGGGGAGAGTGGCAGATAGGGATAATACATAAATATTATACACGTATCAGCATAAAAATCAGTGAAAGAGGG
This sequence comes from Cetorhinus maximus, assembly GCF_964194155.1. Lineage (NCBI taxonomy): Eukaryota > Metazoa > Chordata > Chondrichthyes > Lamniformes > Cetorhinidae > Cetorhinus > Cetorhinus maximus. The sequence continues at coordinate 95,654 of NW_027596684.1, forward strand.
AAAGAGAGACGGGGGAAGAAACAGAGAATGAGACACATAGATTGAGACAGAGAGATGAAGCCACGATTGACACAGAGGCAGAGAGAGACATAGAGTCTCAAAAAATATTTCCAAAGTTGCAGCCTTTATTTCCAATGATTTCACACAAAGCGATTCTATGGTTCTGTTTTGTTTTAATTTGTTGTGTGTCTGCATCGCGGGCAAGGCCAGCATTTACTATCCATCCATAACTGAACTTGAGAAGGTGGTGGGCAGCCGCCTTCTTGAAGTGCTGCAGTCCATCTGGTCTCCCTTCTCTCTAGCGGCGTGATACAACTGAGTGTCTGCCTCGGCCATTTCAGAGGATAGTTAGGAGTCAGTCACATTGCTGTGGATCTGGAGTCACACATAGGCCACAGCGGGAAAGGGCGGAATATTCCTTTCCCTAAAAGCACATCCCGAAAGTACAGGGATTTTGCAGCGATTCGGAATGATTGACCAGTGCCAGGATTGGCTTCCTGCAATTAATTTTAATACTGAGAAAGGCAGAGTTTTGGTGCCTTAAGAGATCAAAGGATATGGGGAGCGGGAAGGAAAGTGCAGTTGAATCCCAAGATCAGCCATGAGCGTATTGAATGGGGAAGCAGGCTCGAGGGGCCGAATGGTCTTCTCCTGCTCCTATTCGTTCAGTTCTTCTGTTCTGCACATGCTCACTTACTGAATAACCTGATATCACTGCTTCACCACAGCGAATCAATCTGTACCATTACTCACCAGGGGATTCGTCAGAAATGCTCAACTGCAGATCATCTACATTTCAACTGAGAAATGAACTGGCCGGGCCCAAAATCTCCAAATTCGGGCAGAAACCAGCAAAGCTAAAACTTCAGAATGGAGTGGGGAACAGGAGGAAGAGAACAAGTGGCAAACAACTCGTGTAAGAGAGGAGAGATTGAAACAAGAGTGAGAGTGAAGAGATGTGAATGGAAATTGGAGGAAGAGAGAAAAGGAGCCAAATGAGGCAAATTATGCAAAATAACTCAATCACTGATTTCAAATGTATTGTCTCAATGCATCTCGCTCCCCTTATTAACTGCGTGCCACTCCCCATACTGACTACATCCAAATCCCCTCAGTCACTGCGTCCCACACAACTCAAACACTTCACCTCACTCACTGCGTCCCACTCCCCGCTGTCACTGCATCCCACTCCCCTCAGTCACTGCATCCCACTCTCCTCAGTCACTGCGTGCCACTATCCTCAGTAACTGCGTCCCACTACCGTAAGTCATTGTGTCCCGCTGCCCTCAGTTACTGTCTTTCACTGGGCTCATTCAAAACATCCCCCACCCCTCATTCGGTAAATCCCACTTTACTCAACCGCTAAATTCCACGCCCCTCAGTCGCTGCATCCCACTGCCCTCAATCCCTGCAATCCACTCCCCTCAGCCATTCATCCCGCTCCTCTGAACCACGTGCCCCCACTGCCCTCAGTGAATGCGTGCTACTCGCCTCAACCTCTACATCCCCTTCCCTGATTCGCTACCTCCCACCCTCCTCATTCACCACAAACCCATCCCTTCATTCAGTGCACCCCATGGTCGTCAGTTACTGTGTCTCACTCCCCTCAGTAACTACACCCCATGCCCTCAGTATAAAATGTCACACTCCTCAGTCACTACATATACCTCCTCTAACTCAAGGTGTCCCATTCCCCTCAATCATACATCCCACTCGGCTCAGCCACGGCGTCCGACTCCCCTCAGTTGCTGCATCCCACTCGACTCAGGCACTACTTCCCACTCCACTCATTCACTTCGTTCTACTCCCCGCAGTAAATGCGCCTCAATCCCCTCAATTCTACATCCCATCCCCTCAGCCATGCCATCCCACTCCCCTAAGTCACTGGGTCCCATTCGCCTCAATCATTACATTCCATTCCCCTCATTCACATCCGTCCACACCCCTCAGTCAATGCATCTGCCCTCCCTCAGTCACTGGTGCCACTCCCAGGAGTCAGGCTTTTCACTCCCCTCAATCAGTAAATCCCTCTCCCCTCAGTTCTGCATCCGACACCCCTCAAACACTACATTCCACTTCAGTCAGTCACTGATTCCCACTCGCCTCATTCAGTACACCTCAATCACCTCAGTCACTGTCTGCCACACCTCCCAGTCACTACATCCCTTTCCTTTGATTCACTACCTCCCAGAACCCTCAACCACGACATTCCATTCCCATCACTCACTGAATCCCACTGCCCTCAGTTACTTGGCCTCATTCCCCTCAGTCACAATATCCCCTCCCTCCACTCACTACATCCTGCATCCCTCAGTCAGGGCACCCGGCACCCTTCAGTTCCAGTTTTCAGTGGTCATGTTGTGTGAAGATTTTCTGTGGTATATGTCCTCAAAACAGATACCTGATGTTTCACATTCTTTTGGACTAGTTGATTCAGGGAGAGTGGATTTTCGAGTCGAGTGCTCCTCAGATTCCGGAGTTGGCGTTGTCCCTGGATCTGCAGTGAAGGAATGAAACATGGAAGATTGATGTGCGTGTATCACCTCAAGAGATCATTTAATTTGTAGGACAGTTTAGATAATGATTCACCTCATTATTATACAGCCTGACGCACGCCAAAATCACTCTGCTCCGTCCCTATTGGCTGTACCCCAGTCACTAAGCCAAAGTCTGTTCAGTCACTGCTTCCCACTCCCCTCATTCACTGCATCCCACTTCCCTCAGTCACTACATCCCACTCCCCTGAGTCACCATGTCCCATTCCCCTAAGTCACTGCATCTCACTCCTCACAGTCACTGCATGCCCCTCCCCTCATGTGCTACCTCCAATTCCCCTCAGTTACAACATCAATATGACCTCCATCATTGCCTCCCGATCCCCTCAGTCATTACATTCAACTACTCTAATTCACTCCTTCCCACTCCCCTTAGTCACTGATTCACACAGACCTCAGTCTCTACATCCCACAGGCGTCAGTCACATCGCCCGCTCGCCTCAATCAATGAATTCCACCTCCCCTCATTCTCTACCTCCTACTCCCCTCAGTAACAACATCCCATTCCCCTCAATCATTACATCCCTCTCCCCTCAGCCAGTACATCCCGCACACTTCTGTACCAGATTTCAGTGATCATTTCATCTGAAGGTTTTCTGCGGGTAACCTCCACAAAACTGATACCTGATATATCAGATCCTTTTCGCCTACTAGATTCGTGGAGAGTGGATTTTAGAGTGGATTGCTCCTCAGATTCCGGATGTGGTGTTGTGCCTGGGCCTGCAGTGAAGTATGGAGACATGGGAGATTTAAGTGCGCATATCACCTCAGGAGACCATTTAATTGGTAATAATATTTAGGGATGATTGACGTCATCAAATGGAAAATTTGAAACCGGCCAAGGTCACTGTGCTCTTTCTATCCTGGTTGTAACCCAGTAACTAACTGCAAGTCCCCTCAGTCACGACCTCCCACTCCCTCTTGTCATTAAACCATACTCCTCTCAATCACTTTATTCCACTCAACTTAGCCACTAAATCCCACATCCCATTAACAACAACCCTCCCCCCTGACTCACTCCAGCTCAACCCTGTAGTTCCTGCATCCCATCTCCCAATGTAATGCCATCCAACTCCCCTCACTCAGTGCGTCCAACACTCGGAACCACTGCGTACCAGTCCCCTCATTCGCTGCATCACACTCCGCTCAGTCACTACATACCAATCCCCTGAATCACAGCATCCCATTCCCCACAGTCACTATATCCCTCTCCCCTCAGCCATTACAACCCACACCCCTCAGTCGCTGATTCAGACTCTGCTCAATCACCACATACCAACCCACTCAATCACTGCATCCCATTTCCCTCTGTCACTGCATCCCACTCCCCTCAGCCAGTACAGCCCACTCCCCTCCGTCACCAACTTCTTGTTTAACGTAATATTACATGCATTGTCCTCTGACACTATTACAGATTCGCTCTGGATTAGACTGAGTAATGTATTGGAGTGAATAATCCTGGAGTCAAATTAAGTGAAGAATTCCTTTCGGAACGACCCCACTTTGCAGATACCTGAGCTTGAAGACTTCGGAGAAATAGAGGGTGAAATTCCAATAAATTCTTTCGTCGATTCTTTCTCGGGGTTCTTTGTTGGTGAAGTCACGGAATCTATAATAAAGGAAGAGGGAGATGAGGAAGCGAGTAGTGGAGATAACTGGAAATTTCACCCGATTGACATGAAGCTTCAGTGAACGTCACACATTTTAGGGATTGGAGATTGTTAAGGGAGGTTATAATGGTTCTTGTAGGTGCTAAGATTGTTTGTTTTAAAGCTTTAGTTTGATTTGTATATCTGTATTTGTGTGAAAAGAAAGGCCATATTGACTTTTTGTTTCACTTTAAAAAGGTGCTTGCATTACAAATTGGAGTTTGCGACATAAGAACTAAAGAAAACACAAGAGTTATAAATAAAAAATGTTGATTTTGCCTAGCAACAGGTGTCCAGTCTGGCAGCTATCTCCTACACACACACATGGAAGAAGCAAGCTAACAGCTTGTTTGGGACGCTGTTGGACTTCGGCAAGCTTTCAAGAACATTGCCAAAGTGAAGCCAACGAAAAAAAGGCAGGTAACTAGCCTCAAGCTAAAACTGTTTGAAGGTAGCTGCCAGAGAGACTGGTGCAAAGGGAACAGATAACCACGCCCAACTTGAAGATAAGACCACAAAATTTAGGGGCGTGGAAAAGGAGAAAGTCTCAAGCAGGTCCTGTTAATGAAGTTAAGAGTGAGAGGAAGAGAACAATGCGACATGCTTCAAAAGCTGCATAAAGCAAATTGTAAGTGAGAGCAGATTGCCAGAGTCAAGACGGTAAAATAAAGAAAGAAAAAAATGAAAGTTAATATGCCAGCCCTCAGTCACTACTTCCCACTCCCCTAAGTCACTACCTCCCATCCCAAACAATTAGTCGCTACATCCCACTCACTCAGTCGTTACATCCCTCACCCTTCAGTCACAACATCTCTCTCCCCTTACTCACTGAACCTCAATCCCCTCAGTTACTACAACACATTCCCCTCAACCACAGCATCCCATTCCCCCTACTCACTACATCCCACTCCCCTCTGTCAGTACATCCTGCACCCTTCAGCATTAGATTTCAGCGATCATATTGTGTGAAGAGTTTATGTATAATATCACCTCCAAACTAATACCAGATATTTCAGATCCTTTTAGGCAATTTCAACTCAACAATGTCACCATGCACTGATACTCCTCAGTCAGAATTCCCCACTCCACACACTCCATGCACCCCACTACCTTCAGTTATTCCATCCCACTCCCCTCAGTCACTGCGTTTCATTCCCTTCAATCACAATTCCCCACTCCACAAACTCACGGCACGCCACTACCCTCAGTCACTACATCCAACTCCCCTCAGTCACTGCATCCCACTCCATTCAGTCACTGCATCCCACTCGCCTCAACCACTGGATCTCACTCCCCGAAGTTACTACATCCCACACCCCTCATTCACTGCATCCCACTCTCCTCACATGTTACATCTAACCCCCTCAGTCACCACAAACAAGTTTAATGAAACATTAGATATCATTATCCTCAGGCACTTATTCATCTCCCCTCTCTGAGAAGTGCAATAAACCACTTGGACTGAACCCTGCTAGAGTCAAATTAAGTGATGAATCAGTTTAGAATCAACTTCACCGTGCAGATAACTGCTCTTGAACACTTCGCTGTATTGGAGGGCGAAATATCAATTGTTTCACTTGTCGATTGTTCTCCGGGTTCCTTATTTGGGGAAGCTTCTGAACATTCAATAAAGTAAGAGGGAGATAAGGGATTGAAGACTGGTGGCACCTTCAAATTTCAGAATTATTTTTATTTGTAGTTGTTGGCCATGATTTAAAGTCTATGCTTGTTTCCTATTTCTGTATCTGTGTGTTACGGAAGGTCAAAATAAGTTTTAGATTCACTTTATAAAAGGTGCTTGAATTGCTAATGAGAATTTACGACTTAAGATTAGCAAACACAAGAGTAGACAAAATGTTGTTGTTGCCTAGCAACAGGGGTACAGACCGACAAGTCCCTCGCACAAGCACAGAAATAAAGAAGAAAGACAGCAGTCTTTTTGGAAGCTGTTGGAGTTCAGCTAGCTTGGACCACATTTGCCGAACAGAAGCCACCTAAATGGCAAAGATCGCTAGCCCCAATGTGGAGTTAGTTGAAAGTAGCTGCCACAGAGACTGGGGCAAAGGGGGAAGAAAGTAATTCCCAGGCTAATGAAATACTGCAAAATCCAAGGTAGTGAGCAGTAGAAATCCTCAAGCAGATTTGTTAGTCAAAGGAAAGTCAGGAACCTGGAAAAGGTCCTGTTAATGAAGTTCATAGAGAGTCTTAAAGCTTCAGTTTTAAAGAGACAAACGGTGCAGAAAGCAGAGTTAAAGCCAGGTCAGCTAGAATGCCTACAAATACCACTGAAAGACTTTAACTTTTTGCCAGGTCATGTGAAGCAATGGTATTGTTGTCAGCTGAATCGGTGAGAGAGGGAGAGAGTGCATGGAAGGCAGCTGGGGGGCATGTGGCGACCAAAGGAAGAGGAGCATCACAAGGAGAGTTCAAAAACATGGACGTGGCGGCTTGCAGAAGACGTCTGAGAGAAAGCGTCAGTTTGGGAGAAGATTTCAATGTGATGCATTAGAGATTGGAATTCCTCGTGTGAAATACAGAGTTTAGTGAGAATAGTTGGCTCCTGGAGTGACAAGTGTCTGGGAGGACATGACGAGAGATCCATAGCACCTGTTTATGTTTCATTTGGTTTCAGGTTGTGGTATGTCTGACCACAGGGTGCCATAGATTTACATGTACTATGTGCTTATTGTGAACATTAACAGTATGAGACACCTTTGTTACTTGTGTTATCCTTAAAAATATATCTGTACAAGTTACACTTGTGGGAGAACTAGGATGGTAATATGATTTCCTGTTTAATACATATTTTATACTTTTGAAAAAACATTAACAGCAGCGTCATGCGACTCCGTTCAGTAGCTACTCACCACGTATCTAATAAAAATGAACATATTGAATGTTACGTTCTATAAGGCTGGGTTCAGCAGGATTTTCTACGGGTAACCACAGCTGGGATCCTAACACTCAACTGTCAGCATTTCACTTGTATTGATCAAATACACTTCATTTCTATCACTGCAGTCTGTGCTGTAACTGGAGAAATCCCAGGCTCTCAAACAGGACAGCTAACTGTTCAAAATCACTTTATCCCACTTCCCTGTACACGGCACCCCAAACTATCTAGCCATAAATGAACACAAACGTTAGCTACTGAATTAAATTCCCCTCACTCACTACATCGCACAACCTTCAGTCCTTGAATCTCACACCCTCAGCCTCTGCACCCCAATCCACTCAGTCACTGCATTGCACACCCCTCAGTCCCTACATCCCACTCAGCTCAGTCCCTGCATTCCACTCACTTAAGTCACTGCACCGCACTCCACTCAGTCACGACATCCCACTCGCATCAGTCACTGCATCTCACTCCCCTCAGTCAGTGCATTCCACTCCCCTCAGTCACTGCATCCCAATCCCCTCAGTCACTACATCAAACTCCCCTCACTCACTACATCCCACACCCCTCAGTCACTGCACCCCACTCACCTCAATCACTGCATCCCACTGCCCTCAGTCATACACCCCACTATCCTAAGTCACTGAATCCCGCTCACCTCAGTTACTGCATCCCACTGCCCTCAGTCACCGTTAACCAATTCCCGGCATCATCACATTCTACAACCGGAACAGGATATTTCCCCCCAGCACGACCAGGAAGGTACAGGGTAAATCCCTGGGGCTGTGTAATTTTGTAGTCACGTTGCATGAAGAATCAGTTTAGAATAAACCTCACAGAGCAGATACCTGAGTCTGGAGACAGGGCAGAGATAGAGGATGGTTTCTCAGTGGATTCTCTTGTCGATGGTTCCTCTGGTTGCTGAGGTGTCGATGCCCCAGGATCTGGAATCAGAGTAGAGGGAAATTATGGAAAATGGGGATCACCTTAAGAAGCTCAACCTTGTTAGGCACAAGTGTCTAGAGAACATCACATTGCTCGACTTGTAACAACATTACCCATCAAATGAATTTCCATCTGTCGCTGTAAACTGTGAATTGAGTAACTAAAGGCTACAGCTTCAATCAATACATTCAACTTCACAAATTCGCTCAGTGCGAAATATCACAGACTTAACATCCCAATCACTTCTGACAATGCATCCCGCTCCCCTCACTCACAATATCCCACTCCGCTCAGACACTGAATTCTACTCCCCTCAGTCACAGCATCCTACTCCCCTCACTCCCTGCCTCCCACTACCCTCAATCAATGCATCCCACCCCTTCAGTTAGCACATTCCACTCCACTCACTCAATGATTGCCAGAAACCTCACTCACTGTATCGAACTCCCTTCAGCCACTACACCCCACTCCCCTCAGTCACTGAATCCCACTCAGACCATTCGCTACACCCCAATCCCCTCAGTAACTACACCCCACTGCACTCAGTCTCTCCATCCCACTCCTGTCAGTAACTACACCAAACCCCCCTCAGTAACCACACTCCAGTTTAAAGATATGTTGCATAGCACTGTCCTCGGGCGCTATTTCACATCCCCTTTGTTAGATGTGGAATAACCCTCTTTGATTCAATCCTCCTGGTATCAAATTAAGTCAAGAATCAGTTAGAATCAACCACACCGTGCAGACTCCTGAGCTTGAACACTTCGCTGAATGATAGGGCGACATATCAATGGATTCATTGTCGATTTTTCGCCGGGTTCCTGAGTTGGGGCAGGTTCTGAATCTCTAGTAAATGAAGAGGGAGATGAGGGAGCAAAGAGTGGGGACACCTAGAAATTTCACCTTTTTTTTTCACGAAACTTCAGTGAACGTTTCACATGTTTGGAAATAGAGATAGCTTAAGTAATTTATAATGGTAGTTTTAGTTGTTAAGAATGAATTTAGGCTTCGCAATTTAAGCTTGATTTGTATTGACTGATCCGTGCGTTAAGAAAGGTCAAAATTAGTTCCAGTTTAACTTTTAAAAAGGTGCTTGTATGCCAAATGAGGGTTTATGACTTGATCAGCTGAGCAAACAAAAAATGGTGCTGTTGCCCAGGAATAAGGGCGCAGAGAGGCTGGTCCCTCCCATAGGCGCACACAGAAGAAGAAAGGCAGAAGTTTTTTTGGAAACTGTTGGAGCTCAGCTGGCTTGGAAGACATTTGCCAAACAGAAACCACCTAAATGCGGCGGATAGCTAGTCCCAGTGTAAAACTGGTTTAAAGTAGCTTCAATAGAGACCGGAGCAAGGTGGGCTGATAACGAGCCGCAAGCTAAAGGAACGGCCGTAAAATCCAGGGTTGTGGAGCAGTAGAAACTCGCCAGCAGATCTTCTAGTCAACGAAACGGCAGGGAACTGGAAAAAGCCCCGTTAATCAAGTTGATGAGGAGGGATAGAGAGAAAGGCTCCAGGCTTCAGTATTAAAGAGAAAAACTCTGTTGAAACCAGATTTAAAGAGAGAACGGCTTCCAAGAGGCAAGAAGGTCTGAAAACACCGTTAAACGGTCGGTACCTCTTTGCTAGTACATATGAACCATTGGTATTGGTGTCCGCTGAGTCGGTGAGAGAAGAATGCATGCAGGATAATTTAGATGCACGTGGCACTTCAGGGAAGAAGAACATCCGTTGGAGAGTTGGGAACCCTGGAGGTGGCGCCTTGCAGATGGAATCTGAGACAAAGTGTCAGTTTGGGGGAAGGTTCCAATGCGAGGCATTGGTGAGTGGAGATTGGTAACCCTCGTGTGAAAGACAGAGTGTGGTGAGACTGGTTGGCTCCCGGTGTGACAAGCGTCGGGGAGCAGCTGATGAGGGACACATAACATCTGGTGAAGTGATATATGTCTCTTGGTTTTAGAATGTAAGATGTCTGACCACAGTGTGCCAAAGGTTTAAATGGACTGTGTGCATTCTGCGAACATCAGAACATAAGGTGCGTTGGAACTTGTGTTATATTTGAAAACAAATATATATATAGGTAAAATCAGCTGTGAACATTACACATGGCAGTGTGTATTGAACTTGTATTTAACCAATACATATTATTTATATCACTGTATCACTGCAGACTGCTGTAAATGAAGACATCCCACCCTCTGAAACAGGAACCCAACTGCCGCCAATCACTGAACACGACACTAAACGACATGGCAATCAATCCAGTCATTAATAAACACACTGGTTGGCTACTGAATTCTAATCTCCTCACTCACGAAATCACACAGACTTCAGTTACCGCATCCCACTCCCCTCAGACAATGCAGCCACCTCCACTAAGTCACTGCATCCCACTCCCCTCGGACACTACATCTCACTGTGCTCCGTCACTACATCCCACTCCCCTCGGTCACTACATCCCACTCCCCTCAGTCAATACATCCCACTGCCCTCACTAACTGCAACCCTCTCCCCTCAGTCACTCCATCCTACTCCCTCAGTTTCTCAGCCGCTGGCCCACACTGGGAAGTGGATGCTTCTGCTGGACTGAGCTCTCAATAGCTGAAGAGCTTGTTTTGAATCGTTGCCCTCTGATGGATACCTGAGGTTATATAAGCTGCTGGAGCCGATGATGAACGGTCATCCGGCTTTGCACTCGACTGTTCCGGCTTTTCCTGAGTTTGGGCTGTATTTGGATCTGCAATGAAGAAAGAGTAACATATGGATTGTGCCGAAATGTGCCGCCTGTTTCGTGGTGGTGAATGTCACAGACACCTTCATCAGATCCTAGACCACCAACACTACTCTTCATTAGCAGTCTCTCCCACTGAGGGAGCGGCTGTTGCCCAGCTCCACATTCAGAGCCTCCCTCTACCGCATGGCCCTAATTGGAGTGGAGTGTCCGGTAGACACAGACAACAGTGACTGGTGCAAATCACCATAGGTCTGGTGAAACGTTCATTGTGTGTCAGATCTATTATTCCTCGTGTACCTTACGCAAAGGATAGAGGCTTTGTGAATTTCTTAGTTGTATTGGTGACATGGGGCTTCCTGAACAAAACTTCTGAATCATTTAGAAATGACATTTTACCTGTACAATAAGCAGAGCAACCGAATAACGAATCCAACTCATAAACGAAGTAGCTGCTGCAGTTTCTAACTTTGATCTCATGGACCCAGTTGCAGTGATTTCTACCCCAGTTCACACAAACTGTCCTGGTTACCTGCTTCTGTCCCGCGGTGGGATGTGGACCTGAAATGAGGTATATCAATATTTAAGAACGTAACAGATGTGAACAATGCTGGACAGTGAATGTAAATCTAATATTAGAAATTCTGAAATTACCATTTAACCAGCCTGTGCCATGTGTGGAGCAGTGTCTCACTTTGACAACAGTCTCCGGAATCTTCCACCCACCAGAACTGAAACGACAATCACAGAGAATGAAGAGGAAGGTATGGAACTCGGGGAGAGAGACTGCGAGGTTCTTGAGCAAATTCAGAGAGGGAGTGATAAGTTATTGGAGGTTTTGACAGGTTTGGAACTGGGTAAATCTCCAGGTCCAGATGATCGGTGTCGCAGACTGCTGAGGGAGGCAAGGGAGGAGATCACATGGGCTCTGAACCAATTTTTCTATTCCGCTCTGGATATGGGAGAGCTGCTAGCGGACTGGAGAACAGCCAGTGGGTTTCCGATATTTAAGAAGCGTTGTAGAGATAAGCCAGGGGACTACAGGTCAGTGAGCCTAACGTCAGTGGTGGTGAAATTATTGCAGAAAATTCTGAAGGAGACAATCTATCTTTAATTGAAGAGGCAAGGTTTGACAAGGGATAGTCAGCATGGCTTTGTCAGAGGATGGTCATGACTGACGAATTTGATTGAATTTTTTGAGGAGGTGACCAGGTGGTTAGATGAGGATAGTGCTGTTGATATATCTTATATGCATTTCAGCAAGGTCTTTGACAAGGTCCAACATGGGATATTATAATGAAGGCAAAAGCACATGATATGCATTGTTATTTGATAAGGTGGATTCAAATTTGGCTTTGTTGGAGGAAAAATAGCGTGATGAAAGAAGGATGATTTAGTTACTGGAAGCCAGTGTCCAGTGGCGTCCCAAAGGAATCTGTGCTGGGTTCACTATTATTCGTTATTTATATAAAATACATAGACGACTATGTGGGGTGTGGGGGGTGTGTGGGGGTTGGGGGGGTGGGGGAGGTGGTGTGGTGGCATTGGGAATATTAAGTTTGCGGATAACACAAAGATTTGCCGGGTGACTAACAGTGAGTTTGAGTGTCTTGGGCTACAGGAAGATATAGACGGGATGGTCAAATGGGCAGATAAGTGGCAGATAAAATTTAAGCGTCAAAAGTGAGAGGTGATACACTTTAAGAAGTAACTTGACATGACACTAGGAAGTTCTAACCTAAAATGGGACCTTGCCGTGTGTGTCCATAGATCTCTTAAGTAGGAGGGGCATGTTACTGAGGTGGTGAAAAAGGCATATGGGACACATCCCTTTATTAATCGAAGCATAGATTACAAAAGTAGGGAGATCATGTTGGAGGTGTCATGGTGAGGCCACAGCTGGAGTAGTGTGTGCAGTTCTGGACGCCAGATTATAGGAAGAATTTGATTAAAATTGTTGGGGAGCAGAGGGAATTCACCAAGATGTTTCCTGTGATGAAAAAATTAAGTTATGAAGATGGGTTTGATAGACTTGGGTTGTTTTCAATGGAGCAGAGAAGACAGCGGGGCGACCTGATCGATGTGTACAAGATTATCAGGGGCATGGAAACAGTGGATAGGGAGCAGCTGTTGCCCTTAGTTGAAGGGTCAGTCACGAGTGGATATAAGGACAAGGTGAGAGGCGGGAGGTTTAGGGGGAATGTGAGAGAAATTTTTTTACACAATGGATTGTGACAGTCTGGACTGCAATGCCTGGGAGGGTGGTGGAGCCGGACTGCCTCTCCTATTTGGAAAATTTCCTGGATGAGCAATTGGCAAATCATAACATTCAAGGCTGTGGGCCAAGTGCTGTTAAATGGGATTAGGTATGTAGGTCAGGTTTTCCTCATATGTCGGTGCAGACTTGATATGCTGAAGGGCATCTTTCCACTATGATTATGTGTGTCAGCTCCTGGACTGCAACCGCCCACGGCATTATTTCTGACATAACTTCCTGCTCCCTCAGCTGACTCCCAGCACCCTGACTCCCCACCCTCTCACTGCTTAGACAGGGACATCGAACACGTCCATCCTATTGCCCCCACTACAGCCCTCACATCTTCCCCTTCATCCCACATTTAACCTCAGCGCACCCTTTGACATTCCATCCCAGCATTGTCCACCTTCAATGAATCATCCGCCGCCATTTACACAGTCTGATGTCACCGCCAAACGCAACTTCATCTCCAGGTTCAGAAATCGGAAGTGAACAATCACTTCCCGTAACCCTGGCCCAGTTCTTCGTCACCCCTAACTTCCCTTTACATCCACAGCACACTTACACATCCTCTATATTCAGTGTTATTCCCTTTCAGACTAAGTTCCTGTCTTATTACCCCCTCTGTACAGGTTTATCTCCCTTTACACTCTGTTAATTTTCTGAATCGCCCTACATCTAGCGTTATCCCCCTTTACTCTCTGTCTTGTATATATATATCCCCATCTATCCAATGTTGTCTCCCTTTTTTCCCGTTCTATATTCCACTCCATTAGGATCTGACTGTATTTTCCCTGTATCTCTCCCTCTGGCTCTGCCCCATTCCCTGTATCCTTTCCTTCCATCATTGTTCTGCCTGACGGATCAGGCCACTCTCACTTTATGTTCCTCCTCTGATGTTTTTATCATTTATACTGTTGATTCCCAACCCAAAGCCCCTAGTTCACCTTAAATTGGCTCCTTTTGTTACCTTTTGAATCTGTACCATCCGTGGTTGAGTTTGTCATCACATTTCGGACCCGTGCACCCGGTCTCAGTACAATCCGTGCTCCTCCAGGGCAGGTCCAGGACTGTGTGATTTACACACAGGTCAGTCACTGCAGAATCTGTGACTGAGTGACAGACAGGTGTTTAATGTTATTAAAAAGTATTGTGATTATTACACAGAGATTGGTATCCTCTGAAGAGACAGTAACCTTATTCTCACACTCTCCAACATGTAGGAATTCCACCCATTTAACACTGGAATCTTTCTTCCTTCTCCAAAGCAGTTTTCCCTCTGTCTCCGAGTTCGGCCTCCCCCTCTAACTCACGGCTCACAGGCCGTCCCCAGCCCCCATTTAACAGAAAGCAGCAGTGATCTCAGATTCACTTCGTCCCAGCAGAGAAGCTGCAGTTTTGAAACAGGCGTTTTGTTAATCCCGTCACCCATGGAAGTTTGGGCTGCGTTTCGATTTTATTATCCAGTGGACTCCTTAGTTTGCTGTTCAAGTCCTGCAGGGCTTTGCAGACCCGCATCCCCCACACCCAACCCCACGACGTCAGCCAACTCCAGAGCCCATTTCGCAACTTCCAACACCACTCCCTCTGTCCTGTTTCCCGTGGTCAGGACCAGCCCTGTCCACCCTCCCTGGTCTATAAAGAGGGTCATACCCGGATTTCCATGCCTCCCTATTCTTGACCCGGATCAGAAACGATCATCAATGCCCCTCTGCCCTCGACTGAGATTCAGATCCGGCCCCACGTGCACCTTTATCCTTGTCCCGGCGGCAGATACGGCCCCACATGCCTCTTTATCCTTGCCCCAGGGTGAGATCCTGCACCAATTCTTCTGTATCCATGCCCCGGTGTCAGATGCCGCCCCCCCAGGCCTCTCTATACTTGTCCCAGTGTCAGATACCGCACCTATGCGTCGCTATCCTGGTCCCGGGTCATATCCGATCATTAATGCCTCTCCATCCTTGAGCCTGGTTCAGATCCGGGCCCCCCATGCCTCTCTATCCTGTCTCCCAATCAGATCCGGGCCCCGATGCCTCTCTATCCTGTCTCCCGGACAGATCCGGCCCCCCATGCCTCTCTATCCTGTCTTCCGATCAGATCCGTGCCCCCATGCCTCACTATCCTATCTCCCGGTCACATCCGGGCCCCCTAGCCTCACTATCCTGTTTCCCGGAGAGATCCGGGCCCCCATGCCTCTCTATCCTGTCTCCAGGTCAGATCCGGCCCCCCATGCATCACTATCCGGTCTTCCAGACAGATCCGGGGCCCCCTGCCTCACTAGCCTGTCTCCTGGTTAGTTCCGGGCCCACATGCTTCTCTATCCTGTCTCCCAGCTAGATCCGGGACCCATGCCTCACTATCCTGTCTCCCAGTTAGATCCGGGACCCATGCCTCACTATCTTGTCTCCCAGTTAGATCCGGGACCCATGCCTCAATATCCTGTCTCCCAGTTAGATCCGGGACCCATGCCTCACTATCCTGTCTCCTAGTCAGATCCGGGCCCCCATGCCTCACTATCCTTTCTCCCAGTTAGATCCGGGACCCATGACTAACTATCCTGTCTCCGGGTCAGTTCTGGGCCCCCATGCCTCACTATCCTGTCTCCCGGTCACATCCGGGCCCCTAAGCCTCACTATCCTGTCTCCCGGACAGATCCATACCCTCATGTCTCACTATCCTGTCTCCCGGACAGATCCGGGCCCCCATGCCTCTCTATCCTGTCTCCCGGTCACATCCGGGCCCCCATGACTCACTATCCTCTCTCCCAGTCACGTCCTGGCCCGCATGCCTCACTAACCTATCTCCCCGTCAGTTCCGGGCGCCCATGCCTCACTGCCCTGTCTCACGGTCAGCTAGGGCCCCCAAGCCTCACTTCCCTGTCTCCCGGTCAGATCCGAGCCCCCATATCTCACTGCCCTGTCTCCCGGTTAGAGCCTGGCCCCCATCCCTCACTGCCCTGTCTCCCCATCAGATAGGGCCCCCATGCCTCACTGCCCTGTCTCCCGGTCAGATCCAGGCCCCCATGACTCACTTCCCTGTATCCCCTTCAGATAGGGCCCCCATGCCTCACTGCCCTGTCTCCCGGTCAGATCAGGGACGCCATGCCTTTCTATCCTGTCTCCCAGTTAGATCCGGGCCCCCATGCCTCTCTATTATGTCTCCCGGTCAGATAGGGCCCCCATGCCTCACTATCCTGTCTCCCAGTTAGATCCGGGCCCATGCCTCACTATCCGGTCTCCAGGTCACGTCCCGGCCCCCATGTCTCACTATCCTGTCTCCCGGTCAGATCAGGGCCCCCATGCCTCACAATCCTGTCTCCCGGTCAGATCCGGGGCCCCATGCCTCACTATCATGTTTCCTGGTAAGATAGGGCCCCCATGCCTCACTGCCCTGTCTCCCTGTCAGATAGGGCCCCCATGTCTCAGTGCCCTGTCTCCCTGTCAGATCAGGGCCCCCATGCCTCACAATCCTGTCTCCCGGTCAGATCCGGGGCCCCATGCCTCACTATCATGTTTCCTGGTAAGATAGGGCCCCCATGCCTCACTGCCCTGTCTCCCTGTCAGATCCGGGCCCCCATGCCTCACTATCCTGTCTCCCGGTCATATCCGGGCACCCATGCCTCACTATCCTGTCTCCTGGTCAGATAGGGCCCTCATGCCTCACTGCTCTGTCTCCCGGTATGATAGGGCCCTCATACCTCACTGCCATGTCTCCCGGTTGTACCCGGGCCCCCATGCCTCACTGCCCTGTCTCCCGGTCAGAACCGGGCCCCCATGCCTCACTGCCCTGTCTCCTAGTCAGATAGGGCCCCCATGCCTCTCTATCCCAGTCCCTGTTTCAGAGCGGAATTCGCCATACATCCCTAACCTTGTTCTGGAGTCAGATCTGGTCTCCCACGCTTTTCCATCAATGTCCCTGAATCATTTCAAGCACCCCATGCCTCATTACCTTGGTTCGCGGTGCCGATCCAGACGCCCAGCTCTTTCTACCCTGGGAAAATGTTTTATTGTGAATCCCCACGCCTCTCTAACCTGGGTTAGGAGTAAGAGCACATTTGTTCAGATTTGGGGTTCTGCCTCTCTATCTGGCCCCCCATGGATCTCTACCTTGACCCTCAGGTCAGATCTGGCCCCCCATGACTCCCTTCCCTGGCCCCCTGGTCAGATCCGACAATCCGCGTCTACCTATGATTGTCTAAGTGCCATGTCCAGCCCCTTATGCTTCTATACCTTGGCCTTGGTTTCAGACTCTGTCCCACTTGTCTCTCTGCCATGTTTCCTGGGACAGATCCAGCAACCTGATGCCTCTTTATCCTGCTCTGGGCGTCAGTTCTGGACTCCCCATGCTTTAACATCTTGGTCCCAGCGGCAGGTTCAGCCAACCCAAGCAACCCTTCACTGGTCTGCGGGTAAGGTCTGAACCCCGGCCTCTCTAGCCTGGACTGGAGATCAGATTCGGCCACCCATGCCTCTCCATCCAGGTCCATGGGTGCAAATCCGCCTTCCCATCCATATTTATACCCGTCCTAAATTCTTATCCGGTCCCCCACGCCTCTCTATCCCGCGGGTGAGATCCAACCCCCATGCTTTTCCCTCCTGGACTGGGGATCAAATCCGCCCCCCGCTGTATCTTTATTCTGGGTCTCGGGTGAGATCCGAATTTCTCCTGTATATCTATCCAGATCTGCGGCTCAGAACTGGCCCCACATGCATCTCTATCCTGCTCTCCAGGAAATAGAAAGCCATCACATACCTCTCTATCCTGGAGTATGGTTCACATCTGCCCCTCCACCATGCATCCCTTTCAATATCCCAGGGTCATACAGAGCAGCCTCATTCCTTTCCATTCTGGACCAGGGGTGGGAAAAAGCCTGCCATTGCTTGGTGGTGGGAGGCAGAGTACCAGTGTTTTTGGGTTTGAGAGACCGGAAAAGGCTCCAGGGTGGGAGAATGGGATCCAGAGATTGCTGGTGAGACTCAGTGCCTAGGGGTGTGAGCATGATAATTGGTGCCAGGGTTTGTGGATGAGAGACTGGGTGCGCTGGGTTGTGGGTGAGTGGCTGGGTAGCAGGGGTTGGGCTGGGAGACTGTGTGTCTGGTTCTGGTGGTGTGATATTGGGTGCCAGTGGCTGGGGTTGATAGATTGTGTGCCTTTGGTTGAGGGTGACAGAATTGCAATATGGTGTGGAGCTGAGAGACTGGATGCTATAAATTGAGGGTGAGACACTGGGTTGAGCGCTGTGAGGTTGGGGGACAGGGTGCCTGGGATTGGGGGTGGGTGTCTGATGCCAGGGTTCTGAGGTTGGAGAATAGTTGCCAGGAGTTGTGTTTTGGAGACTAGGTGCTCATATTTTGTCATGTGAAACTGAGTGCCAGTGCTTCTGTGAGATAGATTGGGTGCCAGGGGTGGCGTGTGATATTCTGTGTAGGAGGAGATAGGACTGAAAGCCCGGGTGCCAAGTTTTGGGCGTGACAAACTGGGTGCCAGGGGTTAAAGGTGAGGGACTAAGCGTCTGGGGATCGGGATGATAGTCTGAATGCCAGGAGATGAGGTTGAGAGACCCGGTGCCTGGGTTTCGGGTTTAGAGACTGGCTGCCAGTATTTGGGGGTGAAAGACTGGTGCCTGGGGTTGGGGGTGTGTGTCTGGGAGCCAGGATGTGAGTTGTGAGAGACTGTCTGCCAGGGGATGAAGGTGAGAGTTTGGGTGCCTGAGGTTGTGGGTGTGAGGCTGGGTGCCAGCGGTTTGAGGTCAGAAACTGGGTGCCATGAATTGGTGATCGGAGAAAGTGTTGCAGGGATTTTGGATGAGAGATTCGTCGCCAGGAGTTGTGGGTTAGAGACTGGGTGCCAGGGGTTCTAGCTGGGAGAGTGGGTGCCAGGTTATGGGGGTGGATGACTTAAGACCATATGACCATAAGATATAGGAGCAGAAATTATGCCATTCGGCCCATAGTGTCTTCTCTGCCATTCAATCATGGCTGATAGGTTTCTCAAACCTATTCTCCTTCCTTCTCCCCGTAACATTTGATCCCCTTACCAATCAAGAACCTATCTATCTCGGTCTTAACTACACTCAATGACGTGGCCTCCACAGTCTTCTGTGGCAATGAATTCCAAAGATTCAGCACTCTCTGGCTAAAGACGTTTCTTGGGGCCATTGATTTGGAGTGGGCAGCTGGGTACCAGGGTTTGAGGTTGGGTGAGTGATTGTCAGTGTATGGCAGAGTGAGGCTGCGTGACAGTGGTTAGGGCTGATAGACTGTGCACCAATGCTTGAGAGTGACATACTGGTTGAAACGGTGTGGGGCTGAGAGCTTGGGAGCTAGGGATTGGAGGTGGGGTACTGGGTGTGAGGGGTTGATGATGGGAGACTTGGTGCCCATGGTTTGGGATGATAGATTGGATGCCACGGGTGGCTTGTGAGAGACTTTTTAATAGGCATTGGGGGCGAGAGACCGGGTGCCAAGTTTTCGGCGTGGAACACTGGGTGCCAGGGGTTGGGGTGACATACTGGGTACTAGGGTTTCATGGTGAGAGAATTGGTGTCAGGGGATGGGGGTGAGAGACTGTGTGCCCCGAGTTGTGGGTGCGAGTCTGGCTGCCAGTGGCTGAGGCTGAGAGAGTGGGTTGCAGGTGTTGGAGGTGAGAGACGAGGAACCTCAGCTTGATGCTGAGAGACTGGTTGTCAGAGGTTGGTCGTGAGAGACTGGGTGTCCGATTTGGGGTGTGGGAACCTGGGTTCCAGGATCTGGGGTTTGAGAGACTGCGTGTCAGCGGTCGAGGGTGAGAGGCTGTGAGCCAGAGGTTGGATGTGAGAGCCTTGGTACTAGGGGTGGTGAACAAGAGAGTTGATACCAGGCGTCATGGGTGAGACAGGGTGCCATGGGTTGGGTGGTGGGATAAAATATACCAGGGTTAGTAGGTGGTAGACTGGGAGCCCGATATTTGGGGCGAGAGCCTCGGTGCTAGTGGTTGTGTGCAAGAGGATTGGTGACAGGTTTTGTGGGTGAGAGAGTGGCTGCCAGTGTTTGGGGCTGAGAGACTGGGTCCCATGTGCTGGGTGTGCAAGGCTGGGTGCCAGGATGTCATGGGTGAGAGACTCCGTGCCAGGAGTTGTATGCGAGAGACTGGGTACCTCGGTTTGGGAGTTTGGGAGTGGGTGCCACCGGTTGGTGGTGAGTAACGAGGTGCCCGGTGTTGGACGTGATAGACAGTTTGCAAGAGGTTTTAAGCGTGACATTGTGTGCAAGGGTTTGTGGGTGAGCGACTAGGTGCCATGGGTTGGGGTGGGAGACTGGGTACGAGGTTAGATGTTGGGATACGTTGAGCCAATATTTTGGAATTGGAGGCCTGGCACCAGGGGTTGGGCCTGGGAGACAGGGGGTCAGGATTTGTGGGTGGGAGACTGGCCGCCAGTGGTTGGGGGTGAAATGACTGGGTGCCAGTGGTTGAGGGTGATAGACTGGACAAAACATTGTGGGGCTGTGAGACTAGGTGATAGGGATTGTGGGTGAATATCTAGGTGCCAGGCATTGGAGAATGTGTCCCAGGAGTTGCGGTTCACAATATTTGGCTCACTTGGTTTCGGGAGAGGGACTTGGTGCCAGTGGTTGTGAGTGTTAGATTGTGTGCAAGGGATGGCGTTTGAGAGATTGTGTAGGAGGAACTGGGGGCCGGATCCCTGGTGCCATGTTTTGGGCGTCACAGGCTGGCTGTCAGTGGTTGGGGGTGAGAGACTGGGTGTGTGAGGCTGGGGTTGAGGGTCCGGGTGCCAGGATGTGGGGGATGATAGACTGTGTAGCAGGGGTTGGGGCTGTGAGACTCGGTGTCAGATTTTGGGGAAGTGAGTCCGTGTGCCAGTGGTTGCGGTTGATAAATAGTTTTCCATGGATTGTGGGTGTGTTAGACCGAGTGCCAGGGTTTGGGGATGAGAGATTGGGAACCAGATATTGGGGGTGCGAGCCTCGGTGCTAGGGTTTTTGAATAAGAGTCTTATGCCACTGGCTGATGGTGGGAGACTGGGGCCTAGGGCATTGGGGTGAGATACTGGGTCCCTGGATTTGGTGGTTTGAGAATGTGTGCCAGCGATTGGTGGTGAGAGACTGGTTGCCAGCGGCTGTGAGTGGGAGCCTAGGTGCCAGGGAATAGGGAGGGGAGATTAGCGCCATTGTATTGCAGTGGGAGGCTTGGTACCAGGGTTTGGGGATAGGAGAGTGTGTGTCAGGGTTTGGGGGTGGGGGGCTGCGTGCCAGTGGTTAGGGCAGATAGATTGGGTGCCAGTGTTTGAGGGTCATAAAGTGGGTAATAAGCTGTGGGGCTGAGACACTGGATGCTAGGAATTGTCAGTGAGAGCCTGGGTGCCAAGGTTTAGAGGTAGGAGACTGTGTGCCAGGCATTGAGGCCGGGATGATTTGCGCCCAGGGTTTGGTATGATAGATTGTGTGAGAGATGTGGCGTGCGATAAACTGTGTAGTAGGCATTGGGGACAAGGGTCTGGGAACCAAGTTTAGGGCGTGACAGACTGGTTGCCAGGGATGATAGGAGAGAGAATGCGAGTCCGGGATTGATGGTGAGGGACTGGTTTGCACGGGATGGAGCTGAGAGACTGGGTGCCAGATTTGCAGGTGTGAGACTGGGTGCCTGGGGTTGATGGTGAGAGACTAGATGTCAGAAGTGGCTGTGAGAGACTGACTCACCGGGTTTGGGGGTGGGAGTCCGGGTGCCAGGATGTGGGGTGTGTGATGTGAGAGTGAGTGACTTTGTGTCTGTCTGTGTGAGGGACGGCGTGATTGAGGGAGAGGAAATGTTTCTGAGAGTGTGTGAGAGTGAGAAAGTGGATCAGAGAAAGAAAGACTGAGAGTAAGTGTGATTTTCTGTGAGTGTGTGAGAGAAAGAGAGTGAATGATTTTTGTGTGAGATATGGTGACTGAGATTGTGTGCGTGAGTGAGTATGTGAGTTTGCCCGTGTATGAGTGAGAGTGTGATTGGGAGCGTGTGTGGTAAGGTATGTTATGGCGTCAATGTGTGAGAGAGTGTGTGTGCGTGAGTGAGAGACTGTTTGTGAGGAAGACAATGTCTGTTTGTGTGAGAGAGCAAGAAGTGTGTGTGTGACCATATGTGTTTGAGCGAGTGAGTGAAAGTGTGCTGGTGTGAGAGAAAGAGTGTGCGCGAGAGAGGGAGTGACAGTGAGTCAGTGTCAGAGAGGGAGTGTGCGTGAAAGAGATTGTGTTCGTGTGAGAGCGTGTGTTTGAGAGAGTGACAGTGAAAGTGAGTGTGAGAGAGCGAGTGTGTGTGAGAGAAATTGTTTATGAGTGAGAGAGTGAGTGAATGTGTGTGACAGAGAATCAAAGTTATGTGCGTGTGAGTTTTTATGTGAGTGAGAGGACATATGTGAGAGAGTGCGTGGGAGTGAGGGAGTGACTGAGTGTATGTGATAGAGTGAGTACGTGTGCCTGAGTGAGAGAGTGAGTGTTTTAAAGGACGAGTTTATGAGAGAGTGGGAGAGGGTTGGTGAATGATACTGTAAGTGAATATGTTTGTCAGTGATAGAGGGAGTGCGTGTGTGAGGGAAAGGCTATAGGTGAGTGTTGACTGAGTGTGTGTGTGAGAATGATTGTGCGTCCATGAGGGAGCGGGCGTGTGACTGCTAGAAAGAGAGGAAGAGAGATGGTCTGTGTGTGTGTGTGTGTGTGTGTGAAATAGTGGGTGGGAGAGTGTTTCTGTTTGATAGGGAATGGGACTGTATTTGCCTCTGAGAGAAAGGACCTGTGTGAGTGACAGGAAGTAATTGTGGATGCGAGGGGGTAAGAGCTGTGTGTGTGTCTGTAACTGTGTGTGTGTGAGAGAGAGGGTGAGAGGCAGATTAGTGTGTAAGAGAGAGAGAGACTGAGTGAATCGGTGTCATTGAGAAACAGAGTTTGCCTGTGGAGCAGTATGTGTGAGAGGGTTCGCGAGTGAGTGTGTGTGCTTGTCTAGTTGTTTGTGTGAGCGGGGGAGGGAGAGAGCGAGAGAGAGGGAGAGAGAGAGAGCGAAACTGTGTAAGAACAATTGTGAGACTGTTAGATGCTGATTATGAATGTGTATGAGATAGAGTGAATGAGTGAGTGTACATGTATGAGAGAGTGAGAGAGAGAGTATGAGTGAATATATGTGTGAGAGATAAATTCTGAGTGAGTTTGTGTAAGAGAGTGAGTGATTGACTGAGAGAGAGAGATTTAGTGCGATAGAGATGAGTGAGTGAGAATGTACGTGAAAGAGAGAATGAGTGAGCGTGTATGGGAAAGCCAGTGTGTTTGAGTGAGAGGGCGATTGTGTGCCAAAGATAAATTAAGTTGATGTGTGTGAGCAAGCGAGTGAGTGTGTGTTAGAGAGACAGAGAGTTTGTGTGTCAGGGAGAGAGAGACAGAGAGAGAGAGAGAGAGAGATTATGTGAGGGAGTGTGTGAGTGAGACAAGGAGTGTGGTGTGATTGCGACAGTGTGTGTGAGGGAGGGAGTGAGTGAGTCTGTAAGTGGGAGAGAGTGTGCGAGTTTAATAGAGCGTGAGGGAGGGGGAGAGGGTGAGTGCGTGTGATAGAGAAAGTGAGTTAGTGTGTGCAGTATAGAATCCATTGGTGTATCTGAGACAATGAGTGACGGTGTGTGTGTAAGAGGGTAAGGGATTGTGTGTGAAAGTGAGAAAGTGAGTGACTATGAGAGAGTGTTTGTATGTGAGTGAGGGAGTGGGTGATTGTTTGAGAGACTGGTGAGTGTATATGTGTGCAAGAGAGAGGGTGAGTGAGTGTATGTGTGAGTGAGAGAGGGAGAGAAAGCATAATTGTTTGTGAGTCAGGGATATAGTGACTGTGCATGTGTGTGTTTAGAGAATGCATGATTGAGTTTGTGTGAGAGAGAGTGTAGCTGAGTGTGTCAGTGAGAAGGTGAATGAGAGAGGGGTGATTATGTGTGAGTGAGGGATGAGTAAGCGTGTGTGAGAAATACTGAGTATGTGTGTGATTGGGGGAAGAGGGAAAATTATTGTGTGTTTGTCAGAGAGGTAGCAAGAATATCAACCTGCGTGAAAGATAGAGTCAGATAAAGATTTAAGGTATGTGTGAGAGAAAGAATGCATGAGTGTGTGAGAGGGAGATAGTGAGTGAGAGTGAGTATGTCTGTGAGAGATAGCAAAAGTGAGTGTGTGTTTGTGAGGAAGTGAGCGAGGTATTTTCTGTGTGAGAGAGTGTGTGTTTGAGGGAGAAGGATTGTATTCATGTGCTAGAGGCGGTGAGTGTGTGTGCGTGAGAGTGCATGTTTGTGTGTATGAGAGTTTGTGTATGTGTATTTGATAGAGTGTGTGTGATTGTGTGCGCTAGAGAGAATGAATTATTGTGTGTGTGGGAGAGAGTGATATACTGTGTGTGTGAGAGATAGAATGAGTTACTGTGTTTCTCTGTGTGTGTTTTTGTGTGTGTAAGAGAAAAAGGGAGAAAGTAAGTGAGTCAGTGCATAAGAGAGATTGAGGAACTGTGTGTGTGTGTGTGTGTGTTTGTGTGTGTGTGTGTGCCTGCGTGTTTGTCTGTTTTTGACTCACTCCACTTCTCATTTTCTCAATCATCCACACCTTCAGTCACTAACACATAGTCAAAAGCACTCACACAGTGTGTGTGGGTGAGGTGAGTGAGTAAGCATACTGAGACTGGGAGTGTGCTAGACTCACAGACACTCACATTCCTGCACTCTAATGGTCACTTTATTTAATATTCATTTTTGAAAATCAGCAATTTATTGCTGTGACATTTCTTTATTTTTGCTCTGCAGATTTTATTTTCTTCATAGCTTAACATTTAAAAAAAGCTTGTTTAATGTTGTGTCAAATTGTATCCTTCTTGGATTTATTTCTCGGCCGCTTCAGTGAAAAAAGAAATGAAATGTGGCCCCTCATTTGAAAAGCCTGCATTAGACAATCTGAATAGTAAATGAGCTGATTGAAATTGTGAAATTATGAGATATACAGTTAACTACTGGATCTTAATGGAAACATAATTCAATGGTCAGGCATAATATAAACACACAAAAACCTGTAACTGATCATTCAAATGTACAAATCAAAATCTTACGATTTCAGCAAAAACAAAACTCAATACATCTGAATGGAAGTGATGTAGAAATGCAATGATGGGAAATTTCCTATAAATGTCAGCGCACTTGCATCATTAACAATGATTCACACCGAATAACTTGCTCTCCTTCCCCGCATATACTCAGGGCAGGATCCCAGACTTTGGGTTATTTTGTGAGTCTGTTCGTGACATGGGCCTGGATTCACAAGTCTAATTGCACTCCACACTTGTTGATTTTTTAACAATTACAAAGTTCCCTGTTCTACCCTTTTTTACATCCAAATTAAATGAGCTGCCAGTTGGCAAGATGGAAACTTATCTGACAGAATATTGTCCATTCATTGAACTAAACAATGCCTCTTTGTAATTGTACATTCCGTGTACACTGGTAACAATGCTCCCTATTCTTCGGGCCCAGGTATAACAATGAAAACGCCCTGATTAACGTCGCAAATGGGATGGGCTATGGGATGTGCGTGTTTTCCCCCCATACACATGTTGAATAAACAGAGTAGAGAATCACTGAAATGCAAATAACTTACACAGGAAACCGAGAATCAGCAGCAGAGTCCTCATCTCAACAGGTGACATTCTGGGAAATGAAACACGGAATTAGTATCAGCAGTTTAAAAGAATAGGGAGTGGGATGGAATCATAATAAGGTAGTGGGTCAGTGGAATACTGTGTATATCGATTTATAGTGGGTGAAGGTAAGATCCCTCAGACAGAGATCCCTCTTCCTCCCTCCCTCACTGGGACTCCAACAGACAGACTGATCCCTCCCCCTTTCTTTACTGGGAACTCAACAATTAGACGTGAGATCTACCATGCACACATCTCCACACCCCGATCCTCAAATTTGAGACATCTGTAGACAGATGTGATCTCCACTTCCTTAAAATTTCTTCATAAACATCAATTCCTTGACCTCAATCCTTCCCCTTCCCTTCTTCAACTCCCAAACTCCCAATGATTTACATTCTATGCATTTACGACCTGCCGACTCTCTTCTCTATATCCTTCACCAGCCCTGCTCTACGGACCCCCTTCTAAATATTCTATTACAGCTTCATTACTAATCTCTGCAGCAGGACAAGATAAACAGGACACACCCTATCAGGACAATACCCAGCAAGTGAAACATTCCTCATCTTATTCTCAAGGCCC
Source organism: Cetorhinus maximus (assembly GCF_964194155.1). Classification (NCBI taxonomy): domain Eukaryota; kingdom Metazoa; phylum Chordata; class Chondrichthyes; order Lamniformes; family Cetorhinidae; genus Cetorhinus; species Cetorhinus maximus. The sequence goes on from NW_027596684.1 coordinate 121,946, forward strand.
ATTCATAGTAAACTGCTTACCAAGAACTCCCAACGAGGTGCCCCTTAATGAGACTGAGCCCAGATCACCTGCTTCCTCTTCACTCTCAGGCACAATCTGACGTGAATGTTTTCAGTATCTGTGGCAACACATCCAACACCGCCCATCACATTAGATTCACTTGAGACTATTGGCTGTGCTGGTTTGCTGAAACATTATCATCCATCAATGATGTACATTGTGGCAGCACACATGCAAATTTTAATGAAAGGAGCTAAGGAAACGAAACAAGGAAAATGTTATTACTTTTTCATGGGATGGGGGCATCACTGGCCAGGCCACCATTTATTGCCCTGCCCGAAATGCCCTAGAGAACTGAATGGCTTGCTGGGCCATTTCAGAGGGCAGTTAAGATCCCACCAAATTGATGTGGAACTGCAGTTATAAGCAGGCCAGACCAGGTAAGAATAGGCTTTTGCGACAATTGACAATGTTTTCATGGTCATCAACAGACATTTTCAATTACACGTTTTTAACGGTAAAAAAACATATCATTTAATTTCTGCTGGACAATTTTATGGAACATATCTTTTATTTCTATTGGACTGGGAATTAACATGCCAATGGCTGTAGTGTGAAAGACATACCCACTGGAACATGATGAGAGACACATACAATGCTGCAGTCCTGCAACATTGTGTGCCATCAATGACAGGATGGTGCATTAAAGGAGCCCTAAACCGATGGTGATGCCTGGAAACATCGTTTTAACTGGCTCCTGATCAGCTTACCAGGTTTTCTGTGAGGAGAGTGCAGCAAAATAGACAGTAGCCTGAAAGGAACAAGGGCTAAAACCTCTATATACTGTGTATGGAAGATCCCAGTAATTCAACAATGACAGTCTGGCCTATTCTCCTCATGTATCTAAAAACTTCACAGATAAGGAAGAAAGATACGGATGGTGGAGTGAAACTACAAGGCTTAAGTGTTTCCATTGTAGTAAAATGGGACATATTTGCTCAGAATGCTGGAGCAAGGCCTTGTTCGATTTGCGCGTGGTGGAGGCTGTGATCACGCTTTTGATTCGCAAATGGGTTTTCAGCTCCCCATGGTGATCGACCTGCAGGCCAATGACTCAGCGATTCGGACAGAAGGCAGGTTAGCAAATAGATACCAGGAGCAAAGTTTCTGGAAAGGTCACGTTATCCAAATCACCTGTGGGTAACGGCCCTTTCCCCCCTTCGACCTCTAGACTTCGCAGTGTTTAACCAATTAAACGTTTTCCCCATGTGTATCCAGGGCACGTTACTAAAACTACATGCTTTAGAACCGACATCGGCGCAAATTATACCAGACTTTGTGATAAACGGGATGATGCCTCCCGTTTAATCCTTTGGAAGTTAAATGTCTAAATTGTTCAGGCAAGCTGGCGAACTGCTGCTTTAACATGGAAATCCCAGGGCAAATTGTAATCTCGCTGTCTCCCAAGGCGTGACAAGTCCTTCCTCGAATTGGGCGCGGTGGAGGCCGTGATCACGTTTTTGATTCGCAAATCGTTTTCATTTCCGCATGGTGATCGACCGACAGGGCACCGACTCAGCAATACGGACAGAGGGCAGGTTTGCAAATATACACCTGGAGCAAACTTTCTGTATACGTCAGGTTCTCGAAATCACCTGTGGGTAACGGCCATTCCCCCCCTTCCATCCTCTAGACGTCGCAGCGTTTACCCAATATAACGCATCCCCATGTGTACCCAGGGCACTTTAATAAAACAACGTGTTTTAGAAACGACATCGGTACAAGTCATTCAAGACTTTGTGATAACCGATCAGGCCGACTTACTTCACAACCCGGCCACAATTGAGGATCCAGGGCTAACTGACGGTAACAAGTTCCAGGCAGGATCACAGCTCCAGTTCGGAGTACTCGATTCTGTTGAATCCCTAAGTAAGGCTGTGATGGACAGAGCGCCAACTGAAATGAACGCAATGCGTTTCGCTGAGCTGTAAACTGGTAAACTCAGAAAAGAAAGATCCTTCGAAAGCCGCAAATTTCCATTACGTGCAATAAATAGGAAAAATAAAAACTTGTATCAAAGAGCTACTCATGCAATCGCACTTCCCCTTCTTTCGCGCCATCCCTGAATTTGTACTTAGCTTAAGGTATGTGATCACTTCCCTTGGGGACATAGAAATTCAGCTCGAAAGAAAAAACAATCTCGCATGCAGTCTCTTCACTAGGCCAAGATAGTTAAGTTTAAAAATAAAGTCTCGCCAAGAATCTCCTATTGCTCTCAGCAACGCCTCAAATCCTTGCCGCCTGATAACTCAGCCTCCTGCAAGTAAAACTCTGACTGCCAAAATGTGTCTATGTTATGAGCGCCGCTCTGCAGTCTCTTTAAAATATACTGGGCTGAAATGTGAGATAAACTATTCGGTTTCAGCTTTGCATGTAGCCCGAGTCATGCATGATTTGCTCGATCCATCTTAGAGGCTCTATCCCAATTGTGAAGCCCGGATATTAAAGATGTCCGCTGGGCGCGATAATCCGACATTTTTCACAACAACATAAACTGCCGGAAATTCCCAGCAGGCAAGACAGCCGCTGTCGAGGGACAGACGTGGTCAACGTTTCAAATCCATCGGACCCTTCTTCAGACCGGTCATTATTCTACTTTGCTCGGGCCTGGTTGCTTCTGATGCTGTAATCAGGCTCTCCTCACCGCATTTACACACCTCTTTAGGCAGTTAACATTCAGCCTGAAATGAGAACAGCCTTCTGGTTAGCCTTTCCAATTGTCCCATAAACGTCTGTATTAAAACATGCTTCCCTCATGTAGCCTCTGCTTCCCTGATCTCATCGCCCATTGCTTGTCCAATTACCCAATATAACGCTTGGAATAGGGGCGTTCAATTCTGGTCGTCTCATTACCAGAAGGATATGGAGGCGTTGGAGAGGATGCAGAGGAGCCGTACCTGGATGCTGCCCGGTCTGGAGATTACTAGCTATGAGGAGAGGTTGGCAAAACTCGGATTGTTCTCACTAGAGCGACGGAGATTGAGGGGCGACTTGATAGAACTTTACAAAATTATGAGTGGCATGGACAGAGTAGATAGTCAGAAGCTTTTTGCCCAGTGTGGAAGAGTCAATTACTAGGGGACATAGATTTAAGGTGAGAGGAGAAAACTATAGAGGAGATGTGCGAGGCAAGTTTTTTACGCAGAGGGTAGTGAGTGTCTGGAATTCGCTGCCAGAGGAGGTGGTGGAAGCAGGTACGATAGTGGTGTTTAAGACGCAGCTTGACAAATATATGAATAGGATGGGATAGAGCGATACGGACACCGGAAGTGCAAAATGTTTTAGTTGACGGGCAATATGATCGGCGCAGGCTTGGAGGGCCGAAAGGCCTGTTCCTGCCCTGTACTTTTCCTTGTTCTTTGTCCTTTGTTCTTTGCATCACCATCTGTATCCAGGGCACTTTAATAAAACCATGTGCCTTAAAAACGACATCGGCACAAGTCATACCAGATATTGTGATAACCGATGAGGACGTCATACTTCACAGCCCGCCCACAATTGTGGATCCAGGGCTAGCTGACGGCAACAAGTTCCGAGGAGGATCACAGCTAAAGGCCCCCTGTACCCGATGCTGTTGAAGCATCAAGTATGTGACGGCGAGAGCGCCAACTGAAATGAACACAATGCGTTTCGTTGAGCTCCAAACTAGCAACCTCAGAAAGGAAAGAACATTTGAAGGCAAATTTCAATTAAGTGCAATAGGGAGCAAAAATAAAAACTTATATCAAGAGCTACTCATTCAACCGCACTTCCCCTCCTTTCACGCCATTCCTGAATGTGTACATTCCATATGGTATGTGAACACTTCATTGAGGTCAAAACAAATCAAATCGAATAAAAAGCAAACTCGCATTCAGTCTCTTCGCTCGGCCAATTAAAAGCCAAGTTTCGCCAAGAAACCCCAATTTCTCTCAGCAACGCCTCAAATCATTGCCGCCTGAAGACGCATCGTTCTGCAAATAAAGTCCTGACTGCAAATTTGGGCCTGGATTTTGCACGCCGCTCCATAACCTCTTTAGAATACAGTGGGCTTAAGGGTAAGATAAACTGTTCGATTTCAGCTTTATATGTAGCCCGAATCTTGCATGGTTTGTTCCACACAACTAAGAGGCTCTCTCCCAAGTGTGAAGCCCAAATGTCAAAGATGTCCGCTGGCTGAGACAATCGGGACATTTTTCACAAAAACAAAAACTGCTGGAAAACCTCAGCGGGCCTGACAGCCTCTGTGGGGAGAAAGACATGGTCAACGTTTCGAGGCCATCGGATTCTTCTACATCTTCTACATCTTCCTACACATCCCCGATAAAGTTGAGACTCGGTTGGAGCCTCAGGCGATGTCTCATGTTTCACTCCTATTGTAGGTCATTTATCTTTGTAACACTATTAGCCCACAAAGCACAGAGACGGATCTGGGCCTCGTCAAGTCTGCGGAATTGGTTTGTCAGGTCTTACCATAGCTGCTACATCGGATCGTGTTATCTGAAACCCAGCAAGGGATATTTCATTAGTCTATAATTCTGCGTGCTGGAATGTAGGGAGAAGAGCAGGGACTAAACAGGCCGAGTCTGTCAATGTTACTCTCACCCGAGGGAGATTCGAACGGTGCTGTTGTTATTTTCCTCCATCAGGTGTTTATCTGGCTTCCCCTTGAATAAATCTACACTCTTCAAAGCATCTGTTTCCTGTGGTGACGAGTTTCAAATTTTCAATTAATTTTCGCACTAAATGTAAAAACTTGAAAATAACAGCAGCAGGAGTGGACCATTCGGCCCTTTCAGCCTCTGCTTCTCCATTCAAAATGATCATGGCAGATCCTATATTGCAACGTCTTACTACCTCTATCTCTCCCCATCCCCATGGACGCCATTAGTGTGTATAAATCTATCTATTTCCTACTTAGCTATATTCAGTGACATGCCCCCCACAGCATCCTGTTGTCGAGATTATCACAGGTTCAGAACCATCTGAGTGAAAGAATTTCCCCATCATCTCATTCCTGAATTTCCCGACCCCGTATCCTCAGATTGGGGCCGGAGGTTCCAGACGCCCCATTCCAGGGGGAGGGGGAAATCCACCCCGTGCCCCCTCACACCCCCGCACCAATCCGCCCAAATCTCTCAGAATTGTATACCCTTCAACCAGATCACACCTCATTCTTCTAATCTCCACTGAATACAGGCCGAGTCCACCCATTCTTAGCTCAAACGACAATCCTGCCACCCCAGTCATCATTCCGGTGAACCTTCGCTGCAATTCCCTCTGTGACAATATATATCCTTTCTTAGCTGCGGGGGAATAAACTGCGCAACAATATTCCAGGTGTGTTCTCAGAGAGTCCCATGTACAGCTGCCGTAAGACATCGTTCCTCTTGACTAAGTTGCTTTCTGGATTCATCAGTGAATCTGTTGCATTGATGGCCATTAGGTTTGGCCGCCTAGACAAACAACAGAAACACATTTCCAAGATGGATCATATCAGAACCTTCCTTAGACTTAACAACAAAAACGTATATTTATATGTCGTTGATAGCCTAGTGTAGAGTCCAAAAGTGCTTCACAGGAACACTGTGAAAAGTCAGAATGGCAGTTGATGAAAACATTTGCCCAATGCTTTGGGGTGTTTAAGGAGCGTAGTTTTGGAGGAGAGGAGAGGTTGAGAGGGAATTCGAGGTTTTAGGGTTCCGCAGGCAGCTGAAGGCACAGCAACCAATGGCTGAGCGATGGACATCGGGAGATGATCACAGGGCTAGGCCTGGATTGGCACAGAGATTTCGGATAATTGTGGTGTGGAGGAAATGGGAGACAAAGATGGGCCCGGCTGAGGAGGGATTGGAAAACGAGTATGCACCTTACGAAATCGAGGCATCTGGCTCTGGATAAGGGAAGACATATAGCTTCTGAAACAATATTAAAAGCTGCATCTGAATACATCGTCCCAGGCAACATCAAACCCACAATAATGCAAAGTTTTATAATAAATTATGGTCATGGGATTTGAACTCTCACTAGCCAAGAGACTGTGTGCTGTCTCCACAGGCAGACAGTGAGCTGCTGCTTCATATTAAGATACAGCTCATTCCTTTCTATTAGCTAACGAGTGTCAGACAGGATGGCGACTGGTGACAGGGACAGTTCCGTATCAGAGGGAAATATTTAACCATTCACCAACGGCTTAGATTTAGAAATATTTAATGGAGAGACAGCATGAGAGGAAGATGGCCTAGGGGATGGATGAAGGAGAAGCAAATGATGAGTTAGAGGAGCAGAGCGAGATAAAGAAAGATACACTTAACATAATCTTAGAGAGGCAGGGAGCAGAGTATTAGGACGCAGGTAGATGGAGAGGTGCCAAGAGAAGTAGGAAAATTATTGCATTTCTATACCAGCAATCGGAGCGTCAGAAATTCCCAAAGATTTCCCCAGCAAATGTTAAAGTGTCATCAATGATGTAATGTAGAAATTGTGATAGCCAATCGGTGTACAGAAAGCTCCCACTGAGGAGGTAATGACCAGGCCGTCTTCTTCAGTTATGTCAGACGGAGAAATAAATGTCCCAGACAAGTATTCTGCCCACAGACGCTGTGGGCTGTCTCAGAGAGTGGGAGGTTAGGGAACCAGTAAAAACACAATAAAGATAATTGGAAAATGAACTAATTTGGAAGATGACAAGTATATCATTTTACACATTTTTAGTTTATCTAATACGTCCCAAGGTTAATCATTATTCGTCCTTATTCATGGATATCAATCAAAAACCAGCTTTGGCAACTGGTTAAATCGTTGAATGCAGTCACTCTTTGTCACCGTTCCCGGGCCCTGTTAATATATCCAAGAGGTAGCCAATTCCCAGTTTGTGTGTTTGTGTTATAATTAACGACACGAAGCTTTCTGAGCCCATATAAAGAGCTTCCATCTTCCAATCATCTCATTGTGACTCGGAGCAACACGGCAGAAAATGCTGAAAAGTCTGCTCTTGGCATTTGGTGTCTTGGTGCTGATACAACCGTTTACTTTTGGTTACTTATATGACCCTCCGTAATTGACAGGTTAGTATGTCTCTCAGGATACAACCCATGTGCTATTGATAGGAACAGGCGGAGATATTCTGCACCTCGGGGCTCCTCCAACATAGAGTTGGATCTTTGTTGATCTTCACCATACCTCCCTCTACCCACTTTGTTTCTGTACACTGAACATCTTTTCAAGAAAAAGACCCAACAAACTCTCTGCTGTATAATTGCAAAAATATATTTAACTGCATTATTTTGAATTATCCCATATCTCCCGCTTTTCCCTGTCCTTCAATTTCGTTACTTCCCCCACCTCAATGAGTGGAGCCCCTCGGAGCCATTAGGCGAAAACGCAGTGTTATTATTATTCACAAGTACAGCGCAAAGCCCTACCTCACCACTAACACCTGTCAACTCCTCCACTGCCTCTCAATAACCAGATTGCTTATAGACCATCCAATACCGGATGTGGAAATATTTGCTCCGATTAAATATCGGGATGGTTTCAGCCCCCACACCAAAATCGCCCTAGGCGAATATCCAAAGTGAAACCTTTCACTAACTTCGTGCCATATTTGATTGCAAGATGTGATTCATGCCACATAATCTATGTCACCCATATGACCAAACTATTCAACCTTCGTAACAAACCGCGTGCCTACCGGCCTCAGTTCATCTGTTACTGAAATCCTCTACCAGACATTCCTTACCTCCGGACTTCGCTCCATGACTTCGTGGGAATACCTTGTCATCCGTCCCAGTTTCTCCCCCTGTCGGCCGATGGCGACAATGGATTGAGCAGACGGCTGTGAGGCACTTGGGGAAGCTTTAAGTATGATAATGGCGCTATTTAAATATAAGTTGCTGTTGTTGTACATTCCATAGAAGGTTTCGATTGTGTGGGTGTCGCAAGATGTTTCCAATTGTTATTGGCTGCCCAAATCGAGGGTTCATCAGTATAAGTTTGTCACTGATAAATCCAATAGAGTGTTCAGAAAAATAACCTTTACCCAGAGAGTGATGAGAATGTGGAGCGTGGGATCACATAGAGTGGGGGTTGGGATAAGAACCGTTGATTTATTTAAGGGGAAGCTGGTTTTACCGTAGTGAGAAAAGTACTTCTATGCAATATATGCTCCTGATCACCATTGCGTGAGTGAAATGCTGACATACGCGGCTTGTTAATATGCAGATATTCTATGCCCCACCCAGAACAATAGGCTAATGCAATATCCTTATGAACCTTTCATCCTTCATCATGGGATGCAAGCGCTTTTGTGGAAGATGTCGAAACGCCCCTTGCCCGCCAGGCCAGACTCAGTCGAAACTTATATTGTGTGGACCCAACCATTACTGCTGCATCGTTAAATGATCTACAACATGGTGGATATATGTAACCTTATCCCCAATGTCGTCGAATCTAACTTTAATTGAGGCTTCGTTTGATTGTGCAGACCGCACAGATTCTGGCCCCTGCCCCACTGCTTTCTGAGTTTTTTTGAATAAACCTTGCTGCATTCATAACTGTCTCTTGTCAGTGTCTCATTTCTCATTCGGTTGGTGTGTCACCATATTGACTGGGAGGGCAGGTCAGAAAATGGCAGAGCCACATTGACACATTGTAGTTCCAAAATACTCATACTCACATAATCACACCTTACATCCAATTTCCCGGACTCCTCCATTAACATCCCTGGTAATGTCCTGCGCCACTGGTAGGAATGATTTAACTGATGTAGCGGGACAATGGGGTACATTCAGGATGTTTACTAGTGCTGCTGGGAAAAGTTTAAACTTGTTTTGCGGCAGGTTGAGAGCCTGAGGGTAGATTCAGATGGGGGGAAAGCCAGAAATGGTAATGGAAGGCAGAAAATCAGTGAGTGAGGATGGATGGCAGGGAAAACCAAATATTCAAAACATCAACGCGATTTTGTCAGTCTCCAGGGACATAAAATTTCATATAAGGAGTAGAGCAAATGAAGAGGACGAACTGAGTTCACAGATACAAACGTGGCAGTATTGTATCATAGTTATTACAGAAATATAGCTTAAAGAGGGACAGGACTGGTGGGAGCTCAACAATCCTCGCAAATGGGGCTTCAGATTTAATGGAGAGGGGAAAAAAAGGAACGGCGTTGTAATTTTGGTTCTAGAAGCAATTGCAGCTGTGAGGAGGGATAGAAAGATTAACATCTAACGCCACATCGATTGAGTTCAGAAATAGAACTATATATCTATAACAGCCGCACTACTGGGAGTGTAACATCTACCCGAATATAGCCAGGGGGAGATAGAATGGCCAATGTATAGGAAAATCTCTGACAAACGCCAGGGAATGCAGATATAATAGCAGGGGATTTTAACTACCCCAATCTTAACGGGAGGAGTTTTAGTGTGAAAAGAAGGGAAGGAATAGAATTCTTAAGGAGCATTCAGGAGAACTTTAGGCCTGTATATTTTTTGTTAAATCAATTATTACCCACGGTAGTTGCCATTGAGAAGGTGATTCCAGATGGGCCTTGTAAAGGCAGCCAGGTTACTGTGGGTCTGGAGTCACATGCATTTTACACCAGCAACTTTCCTTCTCTCAAGGAAATTAGTTTAACAAGTTTTTTTTTTAAATGTAACAACTGACAATATTTTCATGGCCCTCATTAAACCAGTTTTTATCCCACATTTTATTGGCTACAAATGCAACCATCTCTGCCGTGCTGGGACTCGAACCCTAACTATGATACCAGTGACAAAGAACTGGACCCAATGCTGCAGCTAAGGCCGAACTAATTTCTTGTATAAGCTCAAACTAAGCTCTTTTCTCTTGTACTATTTGCCCATATTAATGAAGCCCTGGACACAACAGGTTGCATTAACCATCTCTCAACCTGTTCTGTCCTCTTCAATTACTCAATCACGTACACGTCCGGGTCCCTCTGCTCCTGCATCCTCTTGAGAGTTCTACCTTTATTATTTATATCGGCTCTGCATGTTCTTCCTACAAAATGAGTCGCTTCACATTTCTGCGCATTGAAATTTACTGCCACCTCTCTGCCCATTCCACGGAATTAACTATGTCGTTTTGAGGTTCTGCATAATCATTCTCACAGTTCAAAATGCTTCCAAATTTCGTGACCTGTGCAATTACAAAATTGTATCCTGTGCACCGAGATGCATGTCATTAATCTGTTTATTAGAAAAAGGCTGCAACCAGTAGGTCTTGCAATTTTGCACTAAATCAAACATTCTCCCTGCCTGATGAAGAGAAAAATTATTGTTTCCCCCAAATCAGCCTATGTTGTATCCTTGTTCACAGTTGCCCTCATAGTCCATGAACAATACCTTTTCTCACAGTGCTGTTGTTCAGCATTGTATCAAGTGTCTTTTTGTAATCAATGTACAACACACGAACAGCGTTTCCCTCACCAACACAACAACAGCATATGCTGGAAATAACTCAGCAGATCTGTGAACATCTGTGAAGAGAGAAACAAAGTTAACATTTCGAGTCCGTATGAATCTTCTTAACAGCTTCAGAGCCACAAGGATCGGAACGTCAACTCTGTTTCTCTCTCCACAGATGTTGTCAGGTCTGCCGAGTATTTTCCAGCTTTTTCTGTTTTTGATTCGGGTTCCCAGCATCTCCAGAGTTTTGCTTTTACCTTATTGCCCTGATCAACCTTCTTGTTACATCTTCCTAAAAGAAAACACTCCTGCAAGTTAGTTAAACACGATTTTCCTTTAATATATGAATTCTGGCTTCCCTCAATAACCTCACAATTATTCACGTGAACGCTACGTTTTCTAGAAGATTCACCACTTTAGAAGTAAATCTTACTGACCAGTAGTTGCTAGCATTATGTCCGTACTCTGCTTTGAACACGCGTGTTACATTTGTAATTCTTCAGTCCTCCAGCACCACCCTTGTGTCTAAGTAGGAGTTAAAAGTTTTGGATTGTGCGACTGCAATTTCCACTCTTGCTACTGACCACCAGATGTCCCAGCCTGGAAAATAGTCTGCGCCCAGAACTGGATGAAGATTGGCCCTGGGAAAAATGTTTCCCTCCACTAAAATCACAAACAGGTTATCCAATTAGTATTCCTCAAGGGTAGCTTGACAAGGGCTAAATTTCTCCCCGAAGTTAAATCAATGAAGTCACTTGAATATTGACGGAATATTGGGACATTCTGACGTTTTAAAGCGTCTGGGTGAAAGTATTGTTTTAGGAGAGGATTCCAAGGTGTGGAATGGAGATTGCGAGCCATCGCGTGAAAGATGGGGTTCAGTGAGACTAGTTGGCTCACGCTGTGACAAGGGACTGGGCGGAGTTGAGGAACTATCCATTGTACCTGGTTGAGGTGGCAGCTGTCACGCTATTTCAGAGTGTTGTGTATCTGATTGCACGGTGCCTACTGGACTTTGAACTTACTGTGTGCATTGGAGTGTAAGATAGCTTTTGTAACTTCTGATATCCTTACAAACCTGTGTATTTCTGTGAAGGTATAGTTGGGGATGAAGAAATATTGTAACATGATTCAACTTTTCTTCTTTAATAAATGTTTTGTTCTCTAGTCAAAAGTTCCTCAGCTGACTTCAGTGAATCTTCGGTAGCCTCCTCCACGTATCTAAACAAAGAAACAAACGTTAGTTTCTATCAAGTTGGGTTTCAATTGGGGTCACGTTTGTCCAAGTGTAACCTCAGCTGGGATTGCAAAGATGGCACCGGCTGTGCTCTGGGTGTGAGGGGTCTTCAATAACTAGAAGTAACAGTGACTCTGCAGAAACACTGCTAGCTGACTTGGCTGAGCGTTGAAGGATATTTCAGACAGTCTGGAAGGAAAGGAAGGTCCCTGTCCGTCCGTTAGCTCGAAAGCCTGCTTGGGACTTGCAACTGTACCACTCCCTTGGATTACATGGGGCCTTCTTTAGCTTGGGCCTGGCAATCTGCCCCCCTCTAGACTGTTCCTGCCTGGCAACTATCGTCAAAACGTGCTGAACTCCAACAGCATCCAAATCAAACCTGCTGTTTCTAGCTTTTGCGTGAGTTTCTGAGAGAGGACCTGCCTTTCTAAGCCCCCGTAACCAGGCAGCAGCGAAACCAAAGAAGAAGAACAAAGAAAAGTACAGCACAGGAATAGGTCCTTCGGCCCTCCAAGCCTGCACCGATCAAAACCTTCCATTTTGTTTCACTTCCTTCTTGCAGTACCAGGCGGTGAGAGAAGCAACAAGAGGGGGAAAACTTGCTTGGCCCCTGTCCTCACTAATCTACCCTTGAGCAGATGAATTTGTCCATGATGGGTATCGGCAGGAGGGACCGGCACAAAGTCTTTGTAGCGGCAAAGTACAGTCTTCACTCTGAGGGCACCTTCCATCGTTTTGTGTGCCAGTCCCAACTGTGTCCGGCATCGCAAAAGCGGGCATCTGTGAGGCACTGTGGGCCACCTGCTGCAGAGGCAGGACTGCGCTCAAAGGCAACCTGTAACCTCATGTCCCGCAGCAAATCTCACTCTCCGCCTGCACTGTGGGTGTTCAGGCAACACATAGGCTGCAGCAGTAAAGGGAAACAGATCGCCAGCAATTTCTCATGGGCAGTTAGGGATGGCCAATACATGTTGGCCTCGCAATTGCGGCACACTTTCAAAGAACGGATAGGCGAAGGATATGGAAGGGGGCGGAATACTTGTTGGGAGTTCACCCTGCACCAATTTCGGACACCATTCTGGCCATCCTTGCAACACGTAGTGCTGGTCTCGGGCTACTTATAAGCCTGTTAAACATTTGCCTCAATCACGGAACTGACCGGATACCAGTAGCCGTGCCATCTGACAGCCTAGAACATGGGCGCCAGGATCTGGCAGGAACGATTCGCCCCAGCACAGAGTCTCATCTGCCTCCCGGCCGCCTGTGTGCAAAATGCACATGCTGGCATTCCACAAGGTTATGGGAAATGTGTGATCTGAATCCCTGTAGGCATCATTGCCCGGGGAGCTTAATACCCTTGGGCCACAGGAACTTATCAATTTTACAGATAAATATTAAGACTTGATCTCGTATCTGTTGCTGAGGGAGTTACCGATGTGTATCGCTCCTTGTGTATTGCGGTGTTCTCTAAATGTTGTACTGAACAGTCTGACAAGACCTTTTAGACCCTGTCCAAAGCCTGTGTCTCCTCCATCAGTGAACATAGTTTCTCTGTATAATCTTATCTGTTCCCCTTAACAACTTGAATCCTTCAACCCAACCACTCTGGAATGTTCCAAATTCCAGCGAGTACAAGCATTATTTGTGTAATCTCACCAGTCTATTTTCCTTTGTAGCCCAGCTATCATTTCTGATAAACATATCCTGCATTCCTTCCACGCCTGACAACTCACCTTAGGGTAACTTGTCGGCAATTGCTTCGTCTCCATCTCTCTCTCTCTCTCTCTCTATCTCTATCTCTCTCTCCATCCCATTCTTAAACAACAAAGTGTTTTTTAGAATTACCCAGCCTCAAGGAATAATTCTCAGATGAACGGAACTGCAGGATATTACAGACCAGACATGCACAATATCTCAGCAGTTTCCTTCAATTGCTGGGATTGAAACGAAATGACCCTGGGGATTTGCCAAGCTAAAGTCCCATTATTTACTCCAATTCCATTTTGTTTCTAATTCTACGTCTTTTATGCGTATTATTTATAAAATTCTTTAGGCTATATGTTATCTTCAATGGAAAGGCAGAATCTTTTACCTGCCCTTTGCAAATCTTTGCGATTCTCAACCAATGGTAAGAGTGCTTCGCTACAACATACCAACCTTAGCTGGTACTCCAATTTGACCATTCTCGACCAATGGGGCGAGAGCATCTGTCTTTCCTACAGCAATTTAGCCTTAACATGTGCACGTTCCTTACAACTGTTGCCCTCAGTCCACCATTCTAGCCAATCAGCATTCAGTTTTGGCTTCTGGTGAATGATAACGCTAGACTCTCCGCAGCCCAAGGACATAATTGTATTACCAATTATAACCTCCGTTCCATCTGTGCTGCCTTTTCTCCTTAAAGTTACGTTACAGCACATTGTCATTGAAAGAGTTACCAACTATAGGTCAACTTAACCACATTCTGAAAGTGCGTAGGAATTAAGATCTTTAATTTCTCAGTTGTTATGAAGAGACATTGGTAATTTAAGCCTGAGAAAATAGAGCAATGCCTGAATGGGGTGACGGCCCACAGGGTTGGATCCTCAGCTGTGCCGGCTGCTGGTCTTTACATCGTCTCCTGCCCTCTGAAGCTGAGTTTGTAATTTGGAAACATTTTTCTTCGGGGCACTGGAGAGTCCAGCATTATCATTCAACAGATGGCAAAACTGAATGCCAATTGGCTAGAAGGGTAGACTGAGGTCGATAGTTGTAAGGAACGGGCTCAATTTAAGGCTAGATTGTTGTAGAAAAATCAGAAGTTCTCATTCCATTGGCCGAGAACCATTACTGTTCCCTTGTTTGAAAGGTAATGGTCATGGTAGGATGAAGAGTATGCCGGGCCATGGTCTGCAGATTATTTCTGAATTAAATTCTGCTGCTGCTGATGGCCCATGGCCCCTCATGGATGTTGAGATTTGAGCCGTGTGACCTGTTGTGAATCTATCCCATTGAAAGCAATGCGTGTCACACAACACAATGGACTGTGTCCTCAGTGTGAAGACAGAGGTCGGTTGTCAGAAGGACTGTGCGGTGGTCATTCCTAGCATCACCGTCAGAGACAGATGCATCTGCAGCAGGTAGATTGGTGATCATGAGGCCAAATAGAATTTCCCCTCTTGTTGGTTCACCTGCCTCAGGCCTATTCTGCCTTTCAGGGCTCGGCAACCTGGGTCTATAACGGTCACCCTGAGCCACTCTTGGTGATAGACATGCAGTTCGCAAAGCAGAGAACATTCTGTGTCCTTGATATGCTCAGTGCTTCTTCCATGTGCTGTTTAGAATTGATCAGATTCGGAGAGTGGTAGGTGGAAATCAGCAGGAGTTTCTCATTCCCCTGTTTGCCCTCATGCCTTCTGACACCATAGAGCATGGAGTCAATAATGAGCACTCCCAGTGCAAGCCCATGCCTATTGTATGCCTCTATGCTCTCAAGCCTGGTACCACCCTCCTGTAAGTGGGGTTTGACAAACCCAGGAATATGGGTGGCGAACCTTTGGCATTGGCTCTGAAGTTCTGATTCTGATAGCACAACAATTCAGGAGCTACAAGATGCCAATGAGACCCTGCCATATTCTACATGCATGGCAACATTGGAGTTGTAAGATGTCAATGTGACCCTGCCATGTTTTGTCCTCGCCTCCCTGTCAATATTATGACAAAGCGATCCGAGTGAGAAATGAGACACGGACAAGAGGCGGTGATCGACGCAGCCAGTTTCATTCACATGAGTCAGAAAGCAATGGATCCACAGAATGTACCAGAGCCGGATATACAGAAATTAAAGTCTGAATGTCCCAATGTTTATCGATCGACCCACTATCAACAAACCAGGTTCTCCAGCCATAATGCCACTGATGCTTGTGGGATCTTGCTGTACACAAATTGACTTTCATGCTCTCCTCTTCACAACAGTGGGAAATGTTAACGTTATTTCACTCTCTGAGGAAACTCTGGGATATCCTGCGGCTCTGAAAGGTGTGATTGAACAGTCTCCCTTACATTTTCTTTGCATTTCCTGTCACATCCCTCTGCCCTCTCTCTCTTTCTCTCCATCTGACTCCGTCTCACCCCCGCTTTCAACCTCTATTGCTTCCTCCTTCCTTCTTATTCCCTCTCTCTTTCTCACTCTCTCTTTCTGTCTCTCCCTCTGCCGTTCTCCACCCTTGATTTCTCCCTCTTTCCCTACGTGCTTCTCCATTAATTTGTCTTGTTCGGTCACGTTCACTTAATCTGTTTCATTACGTGCGTTTCCTATTTCGTCGCTCTCTTTCTACATTTTCCTCCCATGCTATCTTTCTTAATCCCTCCCACCCTGGATTATCGATGTCTTTTGTTGAATTGTGTGCGATGGGCTCACTGGCTAGGGCAGCGTTATTTGCCATTCACTGGTTGCCCTTGAGAAGGCGGTGGTGAGGCGCTTTCTTGAACCACTGCAGTCCCTGTGGTGTAGGTACACCCACCGTCCTGTTAGGGAGGGAGTTCCAGGATTTTGACCCTGCGACAGTGAAGGAACGGCCGACATACTTCCAAGTCAGGACGGTGAGTGGCTTGGAGGGGAACCTACAGGTTACCATGTTCCTGCTGCCCTTCCCCTTCTCGATGGTAGTAGTCGCGGGTTTGGGGGGTGCTGAAGAAGGAGCCTTGCTGAGTAGCTGCAGTACATCTTGTAGACGGTACGCACTGCTGCCACTGTGCATCGGTGGTGGAGGGAGTGAATATTTGTGAGTGGGGTGCCGAACAATTTTGGTGCTTTGTCCTGGTTGGTTTCAAGCTTCTTGAGTGTTATTGGAGCTGCAGTTATCCAGGGAAATGGGGATTATTCCATCAGGATCCTGCCTGGAAGATGGTGGACAGGCTTTGGGAAGTCAGGAGCTGAGTTACTCAGCGCAGGATTCCCAGCCTCTGACCGGCTCTTGTAGTCACAGTATTTATATGGCTATTCCAGTCCAGTTTCTGCTCAATGGTAACCCACAGGATGCTGATAGTGTGGTATTCAGTGATGGTAATGCCATTGAACGTCAAGAGGGCGATGGTTAGATTCTCTCTTGTTGGAGATGGTCATTACCTGACATTCTTAAATAAAAGTGTCGTGTCCAAAATCCGGTGAAGTTACTCTGAAGAATTATTAATCAATCCCTCCTTTGGCCGCAGCTAGATTAATCCAACCAGCTCTGATTACCAGGGCATTGCCTGTCATTTGTGTGGCAAAAATATTTTTGCTTTGATGAATCAGGAGATGAGATACACAGATGGTTAAATATTTCTAATTTTAGGACGCTTTCGGTTTGTTAAATATTTGCCGCTGAAGCGGAACTGCCCTTTCCCCAGCTGCCATCCTGTCTGACTCCAGTTAGGAATGAGCTGTCCCTGGATATGACCCAGCAACTCAGTGCCTTCCTGTGGGGACAATACACAAACCCACAACTATTGAGTGTCCTCATATCATCACATTAATTCATCATGAACTGTGAAATACTGTGTGCAGATGCTCCATGAGCAGCGTATGTATGCACAGAAAAAATATACACGCACAGAAACTCTGATCATCGTAAGGCTTCTGCAGATGGTTTGGCAAAACAATCAGTTCCAACCCACCCCCATCCCACTCGACCCCACTTTAAAGGAGGTAGATTAGCCTTTTCTGGGGTTGAGGAGGGGGGAAGGATACCTGGCTAACATCACCTTGCTTGTGGGAACTTGCAGTGCTTGCCTGGCCTGCAGCCTGTCCTGCACTTCAACCCTGGTTACCCTCCCCGAGTTCAGTTTACTGATGAGGTGATTGAGGATTGTTCACATATACAACCCCCCGCCATTTCTCTCAGTAAATCATCGATAAATATAAAAAAAAAACACAGTGCATCGTTATTTAAAATGGTCAGACAGAAGCTTTTCAGAGTGACTTTCAATCTAGTTCGATCCTGAGGAAGGTAAAAAGAACAGCGATAGCGACAGGTTATCAAACTGGAGAGAGAGAGAGGGAAAGATGAGCAGGGATGGGGTTGGTCAGATAGGTACAGAGGGAGGGGGAGAGAAACAGAGCGAGAAAGGGAGAGGGAGAGGTGATAGTGTTAGAAGTGGAAAATGCAATGTGAATATTTAGTGTGCAAACAGCAACAGGCTTGGAGTGAGCAGGTAGAGGGGGTGGGGACAGTGAAGGGGAGAGGGACGTTGAGAGGGGAATGATCAATGTTTGTGTGTTGTGTACAATCAGGCAGTAAAGCAGCTGGATCTGGCAGGTTAAACACAGAGGGAGAGGGGTGATCACGAAACATTTACACCTTCATCTCATTTCAAATCTGTTCCCATTTCTCTGTTGAATAACAGGGGCTATTTTTTTTTAAATGATGCCTCTAACCCCACTCCACTGCCCCTCCGAGAATGTGGATGTAAGTGAGTGAGAAGAGCCCTGGGATCTTGCTGTGTTTTATATGTTTCAATAATCTTTGCTTTATTTTAATCAATTTCCATTTTTCTCTCTCTCCCTCTCCCCCAAGGAGAATGGATTTGCAAACTGCAGCTCAGACGATGCAGAGAGAGAATCGATTAGCCGCGAGGAATCCTCGGACAAGAGCAGTAACCGGAGAGAATAACAATAATAAAAATGTATCCGTGTCTTTGTCACTCATTCTTACACCCGGAGAAATGACGTGTGGAATTTTCACACCGACGATTGGGTTCAGTGTCGGCGTGGGGCGGGGCGGGTGGGGGGAAGGGGTGTTGGGGAATGGGGGTTTTACTCAGGGGTATCCAGGTTGAGACATGGTGCTGCAGAGAGCCAAATCTAATCCCATCGAGTTCAATCCTTCCACCTCTTCCTTTCACTGTATCTCTGCTCGTCCCTCCATGTTCCTAAATGCTTCCGCACATCTTTCTTTCAATCCCCATCTCTCCGCGTCCTTTGTATGTCGGCCTCTCAGAATTGTGAAAAGTTTCTCTTTTCATCTCTTCCTACAACTCTCTCTGCATCACTCTCTGAAACTTTGTCACTCTGTTCTTTCCAATCTCCCCCCTCCTTGTCCTCTACTTTTCTCTGTATCTGACGTTGTCTCTCAGCCTCTCTGCATCTTTCTCTCTCTACACATCTCTCTCTCTATGTGGATCATTCTTTTGTTCTACGTCACAGCTGCATTCTCTCTCTCTGCATCTCTCGCGCTCTGTCTCTACATCTCTCTCTCTCTCTCTCTACATCTCTCGCTCTCTCTCACTCAACATCTCTCGCTCTCTCTGTCTGTCCATCTCTCGCTCTCTCTTTCTGCCCATCTCTCACTCTATCTCTGCCCATAATTTTCTCTCTCTCTCTGTCTGAATTGGAGAGAGAGAGGGAGGGGTAATTAGAGAGAGAGAGAGTTAGGGGGGGGGGGTGTTAGAGAGAGGGGGGAAATTTTAGGGAGTAATTAGACAGGTGAAATTAGACAGAAAGGGAGAATTAGAGATGGAAAGGTAGGAAGGGGTTTAGACAGATGGGGGTGGGAGTCAGACAGAGAGATGGTAATTAGAAAGAGAGGAGGGGGAAGAGAAAGGGGAGATGGACTGGTGTGGACAAAGACATAGACAGCAAGAGAGAGAAAGGGGAGAGTTGTAATGAAAGGGGGAATTGGACAGAGAGGTGAGTTAGGCATAGAGAGGGGAGTAATTAGATGGAGAGGTGGAATTAGAGGAGCGGGAGGGAGGATTAGACAGAGAGGAGAGAGTTAGGCAGAGATGAGTTAATTAGAAAGGGTGAGTTAGAGGGGGTTATAGAGAGGGCGTGGGAGTCAGACAGAGAGGGGAGCAAATGGACAGAGAGAGGAGGCGGATGGGGCAGACAGGGCAGAGGTAGACTGAGGAGAGAGATGAACAGAGAGGGAAGGTCAGGAGAGAGAGGGGGCAATTAGACAAGGAATGAGTTGGGGTACTTAGGGAGAGAGGTGGCGTGTTAGTCATAGACGGGAGGCAGGGTCACGCACCGAGAGGTGGGAGGGAGATAGACAGAGAGAGAGGAAAATTTGTGGAGGGGGGAATTATGCTGAATGCAAAATTTGCAGGTGGGTCATTTTGGGGGACAATTTTCGGTTTGGGATTACAGAGGAAACTTTGGGGGGTTAATATGTGGGGGTAAAGCTCGTGAACGATAATTTGTAGAAGGTGAAATTCTTCGGGGGTGTGAATTTGCACGGCAAAAAATTTGCAGGGGGAAATTTCTTGGGGTTGTGAATTTGAGGGGGGGAAATCTTGGCGGGTGGAGATTTGCGGGAGGAAATTTTGAGGGGGGAAATATGAGGGGAGCAATTGCGAGGGGGGATAAATTTCAGGGTGGAAAATTTGCGGGGTTGGAAAAATTTCGGGGGCAGAAATTGCTTTGGGGGAAATTTTGCGGGCGAATTTGCGGGGTGAAATTTGCGGGAATGGAAATTTTTCGTAGGGGGATTTTGGGTTGGGGAAATTTGCGAGGGTGGAATTTGCGGGTGGGGGAGGTTTACGGGAGGGGAATATTTGCAGGTGGGTGATTTGCGGGAGGGAATTTATTTCCGGGGAGGGAACAGTTGCGGGGTGCAAAATTTGCGGGGGGTGTTTGTGGGGGAGAAAATTTGCGAGGTGTGCTAAAGTTACACGGGGGAATTTATAGTGGTGGATATTTGCGGGGGGGGGGGAATTGCGGGGGGTGGAATGTTGCAATTGGGGGGAAATTTGCGGGGTGCGGGAAATATGTGGGAGGGTAAAATGTTTGGGCTGGTATTTTGCAGGCGGTGCAATTTGCATGGGGAAGAATATTTGCGGGGGGTGAAAATTTGCACGGGGGTAATTTCTGGGGCTCGATATAGATATGCCATTAAAATACAGGGGGGCTGCTCAGGGGAAGGACAATTAGACTGAGGGGGAATTAGACACATGGGGGGATTATTGGAGAGAGTGCGAGGAAATTAGACAGAGATGAGGAATTAGATACATGGGACGGAATTGGCGAAAGTGGAAGGAAATTAGACAGAGTGGGGGAATTAGGTATATGGGGGTTATTCGAGAGATTGGGAGGTAATTAGACAGAGGGGGAATTAGGGAGGGTGAATTAGACTGTGAGGGAGAAATAGGGAGAGAGTGGGGAAATTAGGAAAAGGGGAAATTAGATAAAGAGTGCGGGCGAATAAGACATGGGGGTAATTAGAGAAAGAGGGGCAATTAGATATGGGGAGAATTAGAGAGAGGGGGAAATTAGAAAAAGCTCAAAATAGAGAAAGAGAGATGGAGAATTAGACAGGGGGAAAAAGACAGGGGGGTAATTACAGAGAGGGGGTAATTAGAGAGAGAGAGCAGCAATTAGAGAGAAAATATAAGTAGAGAGAGGTAGGGGTGTTGGAGAGAGCCAAGGGAAATTAGACAAGGGGAATAAGAGCAGAGGGTTAATTAGAACTGTGGGCGAAATTAGAAAGAGGTTTAGAGCCAGATGGGGCGATTAGAGAGTGGGGCATTAGAGATGGGATAATTACAGGGAAAGTGAGCATAAGTGAAAGGGGGGATTATTGAGAGAGGATTAGACAGAGGGGGGAAATTAGAGAAAGACAGCATTAGACAGAGAGGGTGTAAATGGAGATACGGGATAATTGGAGACAGAGGGGGCATTAGAGAGATAGAGGGGGAATTAGAGGTCTAGAGGGGGATGTAGAAAGATAGAGGGGGGTATTTGAGGGAGTACTTAGACAGAAAGGGGGAAATTAGACAGGGAGAAATCAGACAGCGTAGAGTGCGAGAATTAGACAGAGAGGGTAATTAAAGGGACATCGGATTGAGAGAGAAGGAAAGTAAAGAGAGGGAGGGGAAAATTAGACAGAGGGGGAAATAGAGGTAGAATGTTAGTGAGGGATTTAGAGAAATGGGGGTGGAATTCAGACAGAGACGGGGGCAAATAGACAGAGTGGAGAGGGAAAATACAGAGGGGAGATGGACTCGCGGGGGGAAGAGATATACAGTGAGAGAAGAGGGGAGTTAGTCAGACAGGGGAGGCAGGGTCAGGCAACGAGAGGTGGAAGGGAGATAGGCGGAGAGGAAAATTTGTGCGTGGGGCACATTTTTCGGGAGGCAAAATTTTCAGGTGCATAAATGTGGGAAGCAATTTGCAGGGGGGATTGTAGACGTAATTTTCGGGAGGGCAAATTTCTTAAGGCGGGAAAATTTGTCTATGAAATTTTTTTTTCCTGGGGGGTGATTTTGGAGGTGACTAATTTGCAGGGCTGAATAAATTGCGGGGAGGAACATTTTTTGGCGGAAGGAGGGGAATTTTGCCGATGGAAAATTTCTGAGGGGATGATGTGCGTGGAGAAAAGTTTGCAGGGGGTGTAAAATTTGAGGGGGGAATAATTAGCGAGGGGGGGTGTGAAATTTTGGGGGGAATAATTGGCAGGGGGGAAATTTGTGAGGGGCAATAATTTGCAGGGGTGGGAAGTTTGCAGGGGGAAAACTTTGCAGGGGGAAATCTACCCGGGGGATAATTTGCGGGGGAAATAATCTGTGGGAGGGAATAATTTGCGGGGAGGGGAATAATTTGCGGGGGAAGAACCTTGCGGGGGAAGAAACTTGAGGGTGAAGTAATTTGCGGGGGACGGGGTGAGACAGGGGGCGAAAGATGAAGGGGGAGAGAGACAGAGGGGGTAAAGAGACTGGGGGGAAAGAGACCGGGGTTAAAAAGACAGGGGTAAGGGACAGGAGTTAAAGAGACAACGGGGAAAGAGTCAGTGGGTGTACGAGAGGGGCGCGGGAGGAGACAGAGGGGGAAAGAGGCAGAGGGGAAAAAGACAGGGTGGACAACGAGTGGGGGGAAGAGAGATGGGGGACAGACAGAGGGGTGAAAGTAGAGAGCGGCGAAAAGAGAGGTGGGGGAAATGAGAGAGGGAGAAAGGGAGAGGGGGAAAGAGAGATGGGCAAAGAGACAGAGTGGGGAAAGAGACAGAGGGGAAAAGATTCAGAAGGGAAAAGAAAACTGTAACTCACACCCAGTGTCTGTTATTCAGTATGTAAACAATCCAGAGCAGCTCGATTAGATTCCAGTTTGTAACTTACTCCCGGGTATCAGTTATTCTATATATAAACCCCCTGAAACCCTGGATTAGATTCCTGTCGGTAAAACACTCCAGGTAAATGTTATCCTATATATAAACCACCCTGAACCCCCGATTAGATTCCAGTCCGTAACTCACAACCGGGTTTCTGTTATCCTATATATAAACCACCCCGAACCCCTCGATTAGATTCCAGTCTGTAACTCACTCCTGGGTATTAGTTATGCTAAATATAAACCATAACAAACCCATTGATTAAATTACAGTCTGCAACTCAATTCCTGGTATCTAATATTCTTTATATAATCCACCAAAAACCGCTCGATTAGATTCCAGACTGTAACTCATTCCCGGGAATCTGTCATTCTATATATAATTCCCACCCCCCCACCCCACCCCCAAACACCTGGATTAGATTCCAGTCTGTAACGCATTCCCGGGTCTCTGTTATTCTATATATATTATATACATATGATTTATATATCAATCACCCCGAACACCTGAATGAAACTCCAGCCTGCAACTCAATCCCGGGTATTTGTGAATCTGTATATAAACCACCCCGAAACCCTGAATTAGATTCCAGTCTATAACTCACTCCCAAGGAACTGTTAATGCACATATGAAAAACACCTTACTCATCAATTAGTTTCCAGTCTGTAACTTTCACCTAGGAATCTGTTATTCTATATATACTATATACATATGCTTCATATATAAACCACTCCGAGCCCCTCGATTAGATTCCAGTCTGCAACTCACTCCCGGGTATCTGTTATTCTATATATAAACCACCACGAAACGCTCGATTAGATTCCAGTCTGTAACTCACTCCTGGGTGTCTGTTATTCTATATATAAACGACCCCAAACACCTCGATTAGATTCCAGCCTGTAACGCATTCCCGGGTTCTGTTATTCTATATATTTTATATACATATGATTTATATATAAACCACTCCGAACACCTCAATTAAATTACAGCCTGTAACTGACTCTAGAGTATTTGTTTATCTGTATATAAGCCACTCCGAAACCCTCCATTAGATTTCAGGCTATAACTCACTCAGAGGTAACTGTTATGAAACACACCAAACTCCTCAATTAGATTCCAGTCTGTAACTTCCACCTAGGCATCTGTTATTATATGTATATTATATACATAGGATTTATATATAAACCACCCCGAACCCCTCGATTAGATTCCAGGCTTCAGCTCAATCTCGGGTATCTATGATCCTGTATATAAACCCCCGAATCCATCGATTAGATTTCAGTCTGTAACTCACTTCTGGCTATCTTTTATTCTATATATAAACCTCCGAACCACTCGATTAGTATCCAGTCTGTAACTCACATCCAGGTATCTGTTATTCTTCATATAAACCGCCCCGAACCCCTTAATTATATTCCAGCCTGTAACTCACTCCCTGGTATCTGTTATCCTATATATAAACGACCCTGAACCACTCTATTAGATTCCAGCCTATAACTCACTTCCGGGTTATCTGTTATCCTATATATAAACCACCACAAACCCTTTAATTAGATTCCAGTCTGTAACTCACTCTCAGTTATCAGTTATTCTATGTATAAACAACCAATAACCCCTCGATTAGATTCCATTCTGTGCTTGACTCCCGGATCTCTGTCATTCTATATATATAAGCCCCCTGAGCCACTCGATTAGATTCCAGTCTGTAACTCACTCCCTGGCATCTGTTATCCCATATATAAACCACCCTGAACTCCTCCATTAGATTCCAGCCTGTAACTCAGTTTCGGTATATCTGTTATCCTATATATAAACCACCACAAACCCTTTGATTAGATTCCAGTCTATAACTCACTCTCGGGCGTCTGTTATTCTTTATAAGCTGGATAGTAAATTGTCCTCAGATTCGGCTGTCCCTCGATTCTATGCTGATGTCTCCTCGGGGTGGCTACGGCCTTCCGTGGGTCTTCATGTGGATGAGCAGGCCGAATCTCCAACCGCAGAGCTTCGGGTACATGGCATATTTCATCCCACCAGGTAGTGGGATCCGGAGAGCAGTTTTTGCTTCATTTCCTTCCCTTCCCTGCAGCCGCTCTGCCTCATTATGAAGACATGGAGACTCAAAGCGTGATGCAGAATGATGGACACCTTGTCGCCATTTTGTCCGATTGGCAGCGAGCTCCTCCCAGTCATAAACGTTCATGCTGTCTCACTTCAGGGAGAGTTTCAGAGTGTTCCCTTGGATTGTTGGCCACTGGGGAGTTGAGAAAGCAGGAACTAGCGGCAAGAGACACGTGTCCACCATCCGGAAACAGCGCCCTGTCGATTGACTTCTATTTTGTGAAAATTTTGCCTGAATGCTCGTGCAGCCAGCTTCTAGAAGGACAGTCCACCCAGAGAATCCGGCGGAGTCACTGCTGGTGGAAATATCTCTACCCTGCTTACTTGCATCACTGTAAAATTATGTGGAGCACACAAATATCTGGAAAGATATAACGGCAGGTTGAGTGATCGGGTAATATGGTGGCAGGTCGAGTGTAATGTATAAATGTGAGGTTATCCTCTTTGACAGGAGGAATAGAAGAACAGAATAGTTAATAAATGTTGTGGCCATTTTTAAGGTTGATGCTCGGAGGGAATTGGAATACGTGTACAGGACACAGTACAGGTTAACTCACGGGTATAGTAGGAAGATAAATGATGTGTTTGTACTTCACAAGAGGTGGACGTCTTAATGCAATTTTACAAGATTTAAGTCAGTGAAAGTGGAGGTCCGGACACAATGTTAACAGGCACCATTGCATCGAACGGTGGTGAAGGATCTTGGGCCCGAATGGACTACTCGCGCTCCTATTTTTTTGGTGATCTCAGCTGAAGGAACACATTTTCAGTCCTCTGACCTGAGGTAGGATATGTTTGACTTAGATAAGGCGTGGCAGATGTTCACTCGATCGGTTCCCAGGATGAGAGTTTTGTACATTCATCAGAGATCTGGAGCAAATTGGGGCTCTGAAGTTCAAACAAAAAGACAAATTCCATTGAAGCTTCTCAGTTTCTCATGTAGATCCGTTGGTAGATGCAGAGAGATTACATCCGGGATGGAGACTCCAGAACTGGATGAGGTTGTGGGGGGATGTGGGCACATACCCTGAAAATAAACACAGTAAAAACTGATAGATAAGAATACTGACCTGAAAAGGTCTCGTATGCTTAACATGGAACACCATTAAAAAATGGGAAATAAGAGCACGGGTCCTTACTATTTTTTTTCGATCTGGCCACTTAGGAACAATGCATCAACTATGAAAAACAGACTTTAGGAAGAATTTCTATGCATTTGAAGTCAACGTGAGAAATTAGATGCAACCAATGACGTCAGCCATGGCAGCATGAGTGACCAATGAGCCATTTGGAACGACATGGCCGAGGGTGGTGTGACAAATCTCTAGAGTGTGAAATACAGAAACGCCTCGATGTGGACACCAAGCGAAGGGAAAACACTTCTGTCCCTTGGGGACAGTGGGGAGGTTCCTCTCAGGGTGGAAATGGAGAGTGTGGCACTGGGCCCGGGGGGTCAGTCAGAGGAGAATTCCTGTCAGTGTGGCTCCCAGGTGGAGATGATATCGCCGCCGGAATACCTCTGGCTAGAGTCCTTGGGCCAACCATCTTCAGCGGCTGCATCAATAACCTTCCTTCAATCATCATGTCAGAAGCGGGGATGTTCGCTGAAGATTGCACAATGTCCAGCGTCGTTCGGGACACCTCGGACACTGAAGCAGCCCATGTCCAGTCGAAGCGAGGCCTGGACAATGCGCAACCTTTGGCGGACAAGTGGCAAGTCATATTCGCGCCATACAAGTGCCAGGCATTTACATTCTCCATCACGAAACGCTAACCATCACCCCTTGACATTCAAGGGCATGAATATCAGAAACTGAATTGGACTAGCCAAATAAATACAGTGCCGACAAGAGCTGATCAGAATCAGGGAATCCTGCGGCAAGTAACTCACCCCCTGACCGCACCAGTGTCTGCCGACCATCTACAAAGTACAAGTCAGGGTGTGATGGATTGCTCTCCACTTGCGTGTATCAGTGCATCTCCCACAACACTCAAGACACTCGACAACATCAAGGACAAAGCAGCCTCGCTTGATTGGGCACCACATGAAAAAAAATTCAATCCCTCCACCAATGACACACAGCATCAGGAGAGTGTACTATCTACAAGGTAAACTTAGCAAATCACCAAGGCTCCTTCGACAGCAACTTCCAAACACATTACCTCTGCCATCTGGAAGGACAAGGGCAGCAGACACATGGGAACAGCAGCACCTGCAAGATCGCCTCCAAGCCACTCACCATCCTGACTTGAATATATATGGGCCTTTCCTTCACTGTCGCTGGGTCAAAATCCTGGAACTCCCTCCCTAACTGCACTGTGGGTGTATCTATACAACATGGACACCAGCCGTTCAAGAAGACAGCTCAACACCACCTTCTCAAGGGGGCGTGAGGTATGGGCAATGATGGCTTTCCCAGCCTGCGAGGCCCACATCCATTCAATGAATATAAAAACAGTTGGAGTGTGTGGCAGTGGGCCCAGGGTGCAGGCAGAGGAGATATCCTGTCAGTGTGGATCCCAGGAAGGTTCTGTATCCTTGGGTGAACAGCTGTCAGTGAGGGAGGCGGGGGCGCGGTTAAGATTGTCAGCCGCTTCTTACAGATTGGGCGTGCATTTGAAAGTGTGAGTCTTGTAGGGCTATGTTGAAACACGTACTTTCCTCTGTGTCTCCCCTTATTAACTATTGGAGAAGCTTGAGTTCATTGAAAAAGTTGATTGATAAGTTTTTGATTAATTGGAAAGTGCATTGTTGTTTAATTTTTATTCTGTTCAATAAACGTCAGTATTATTCGCTAATTCAGTGTGTGAGACTCTGCCTCATAGTTCTGTCTCTGTGGAACTAAGTCAGTTTGAAGGGTTAAATCAGGTTGCAGTAATTAACCTGTTCACTGCTAAATTTACTCAAGTCTATTTTTAAATGAACAAACAGCCCTTTTTATATGTACAGGGTGAGATTAATATCCTCCTGCTCCTATTTCTAATGTTCTTCAATGGCCGGTTCAGTGAGCTAACTCGAGGGTGCAGGGTAGATTTTCATTCCCCCCACCCAGTCCATGGGGCCATTGCCAATACTGAGGTTGTGTGATGGTGACAGGTTCTGTGCTGAGCAGATTTGAATGCTATACACCATGTATCAGGAACAAGGAAAGGTCAGCCGATAAGTATTTGTGAGCTTGCTCTGTTTGACAACAAGAATTCATAAAAGCGGTGAAGATAAGGTATCTCAAAAACTACAAATTGAGGAACATGTACAACAGGAGAAAGGGAACGAAAACTGTTTTAAATATGAGAAAAGGAGAAGTTAATAAACCCTCTAAGCCATGTTCAAGGATGCATGGGGTCTAACGCAACTCTGTATTACTACAAGAGCGACCAGCTGGTACACGGAATCTTTAATAACCTTACGTAACACATACCCATCAATATATGCCTTGACATTCCCAATTGACACACCAAACAACTACCAAATGGCTAGTGTGTGATCGTGTGATTCCTGATATTAACTCTGAATGGCCCAAATCTAATATTAAGATTATGTTCCTCAGGAGCAGATCGCTCATTGATCAAATAACATTGGCAAAAGATTATTATTGCATCTTATAATTGCTGCTAGTGCAGCACCCCCTCAGTGCTGACCCGCCGACAGTGCAGCGCTCCCCTAGTACTGACACGCCTACAAAGCAGTCCCTCACTACTGACCCACTGATAATGTGGCACTCCCACTGCACTGCCTCTCCGAAAGTGCTACACTCACTCAGTACTCATAGTCCGGCAGCGCGGTCCGCCCTCATTGCTGACCCTCCGATAGTAAGGCACTGCCTCAGTGCTGACCCTCCGACAGTGTGGCACTCGGTCAGTACTGATCGACTGACAGTGCGGAACTCTAACAGTGCTATCCCTCGAACAGAGCGGCACTCCCTCAGTACTCACCCTCCTACAGGGCAGTACGTGCTCAGTAATGACCCTCCAACAGTGCGGCACCCCCTCAAACCTGAACCTCTATCAGTGTGGCCGTCCCTCACAACTATAACTGCAACAGTGCGGGACATCCTCAGTGCCTATACTCTGACAGTTACGCACTCCTTCAGTATTGAAACTCCGAGAGTGCAACACATCTTCATGACTTACCCTCCGACAATGCGACTCTCCATCAGAACTCACCCGCAGACAGTGCGGCTTTCCCTCAGTGCTTACCCTCTGACAGTGCAGTGGTCTCTCAGAGCTGACCCTCTGCAAGAGCGGCACTTCCTCTATACTGACCCTCAGACAGTGTCGCATTCCCTCAGTACTGACCCTCTGACAGTGCGGCAATCCCTCAGTACTGACCTTCTGACAGTGCTGTGCTCTCTCAGTGCTGACCCTCTGATAGTGGGGCATTATCTCAGTACTGACCCTCTGGCAGTGCAGAAGTCCCTCAGCACTGAATATCTGACAGGAGGACATTCCCTCTGTACTGACCCTCCGACAATGCGGAACTCGTTCAATATTGACACTCCAAAACTGCAACACTCCCTCCCTACTGACCCTCCGACAGAGCAGAACACGGTCAGTACTGACCTCCCAACCGTGCCGCTCTCCCTCACTATTGGCCTCCATTACTGCAGTACACCCTCACTACAGATCATGCAACAGTGGGGCGCATCCTCAGTAGTGACCCTCAAACAGTTTGGCGCTCCCTCAGTGCTGACAAACCGACAGATCGGCATTCCCTCAGGACTGAACCTCCGACAGCGCAGTGCATCATCAGTTCTGACCCTCTAACAGTGCTGCACTCCTTCAGTAAGGAGCCTCCTACATTCAGCTGTACCTCAGTATTGACCCTCCAACAGTACAACACTACCTCTGTATTCATCCTCTGACAGTGTTTCACTCCCTCAGCACTGACCCTGCAGCAGATCGACACTCCCACGGGACTAACCCTCCGATAGTGCAGCACTCCCTCAGTCCTAAACGAACCGATAGTGCAGCACAGCCTCAGAACTGACCTTCCGACTCTGCGACTCCCCATCACAGCTGAACCTCCGATAGTGCGACATTCCCTCGCTACTTACCCTTGGACAGTGCGGTACTCCCTCAGAGCTGACACTCCGACAGCGCAAAATTCCATCATAATTGACATTCCAACAGTGCGGCATTCCCTCACTGCAGACCCCTGGACAGTGCATTAATCCCTCAGGACTGAAACTCTGACGGTGTGATATTACCTGATCACTGTCCCTCTGACAGTACAGGACTCACTCAATACTGACCCTCGGACAGTCCACGACTATCTCAGGGCTGACACTCTCAAATTGCGGTACCCACTCAGCACTGAGCCTCCGACAGTGCAGCACTTCCTGATTACTGACCCTCTAACAATAAGGCACCAGATCTTTACTGAGCCTCCAACAGTTCACTACGACATCAGTACTGAAGCTCCGAAAGTGCTGCAATCCCTCAGTAATGACCCTCCCACACTGCAGCAAATCCTCACTACAGACCAGGATTTGTTGTGGCATATCCTCAGTACTGACTCTCTGACAGCTTGGAGCTCCTTCAGTACTGACCCTTCAACAGTGCGACATCTCACTCCCAAATCAGCCCATTGTCCAATTGCCTGGTCCCAGTAATCTTCATCATCCCCATTCACACCAAAGTTACCACCTATGTCAATGTCTTAATGATGTTCCATGTCCTAGCTTCTTCACAACACTGAACCTGAGAGTAAAATGTCCTCTCCTTCGGCTGTCCGTCCATTTGAGGATGATGCCTCAGGGTCGCTACTTCCTGCCGTGGGTCTTCATGTGGATGAACCGGCCGATTCTCGAGCCGCAGAGCTTCGGGCACATGGGGCAGGACGTCCCACCATGTAGTAGGATCCGGAGAGCAGGATTTGCTTCCTTTTCTTCCCTTCCCTTTGGCCGCTCTGCCTCATCATTAAGACATTGAGTCTCAAAGCGAGATGCAGAATGATGGACATATTATCGCCAATTTTGCCAATGGGCAGCGACCTCCTCTCAGCCATTAACATCGATGCTGCCACACTTCGCTGAGAGCTTCAAAGTTTCTCCGTGGACCGTTGCCCATTGGAGACTTGAGAAAACAGGACCTGGCAGCGAGAGACACGTTTCCACAATCTGGACAGTGTCCAGTCCATTAACGTGGACATTGCTAGAGTTTTTATTCAGAATGCTCATTCTGCCAGTTTCAAGAAGGACACGAGTGTTTGCTCGACAGTCCTCCCAGTGATTCCGGCGGAGTCATTTCTGACTCTTTGGCAGTGTGGCTCTCCCTCAGTACTTACCTTCCAATTGTATAGTATTACCTCATTCCTGGCCCTCGCACAGTGCAGTACTGACCCTCCAACAGTGCTGTACGCCTTCACTACTGACCCTTCAACAGTGCTGCATTCCATAAGTAATGCTTTTCTGAAAGTGCGGCAAATCCTCAGTACTGACCGTCAGACAGCTCGGTGCTCCCTCAGCACTGATCCTCTGACAGTGAGGCCTCCCCTTATTCAACTCCCTCCAACAGTGCTGTACTCAAGCAATGCTGACACTCTGACAGTGTGCCACTCCTTCAGTGCTGACCCTCAGACAGTACAGTGCTTCCTCTGTACTCACCCTACAACAGTTCGATTTTACCTCAGTATTGACCTTCCGACAGTGCTGCAGTCCCCCAGTACTGACCCTCTGAGAATACGGCACTCCCTCTGATAATTGGAGGATTACAATTTTGTGGTCAATATCTACGGAGTCACTATTTTGTGAGAGTCCATTCACACCAGCAGCAAAATTTCGTATCTGCGGATATGGTTGTGTTTAATATGTCATCAGAATAAGCAGTTTAAACAACTCAGCATTGGCAATTCATTCAAAGATGAGGAGAAGCATTTTCTCTCAGAGCTTCGTGGGTCTTTGGACCTCTTGTCATCAAAAGGTGGTGGAAGAACAGTCCTTGAATATTTTTAAGGCCAAGCGAGATAGAGTCTGGATTAATAAGGGGGTGAAAGGTTATCGGCGGGAGGCTGGAATGTGGGGTTGATGTTACAATCAGATCACCCATGATCTTATTGAATGGCGGAGGCGGATCGATGGGCCGAGTGGCCTAATCCTGATCCGAATTGGTAAATTCTTAGGTATAGCTGTTAATCAATTTCAACAATATATTCTCAATAATTACCTTAAATTATTAATTAATTCAATATATTATGAGTTAATACGTCTAATTATTAACAAAATTCAACAGCATATTACATATGATTGGTCTAAATATTAATTAATTGCAAAATGTAGTGTGAAACAGTACACTTGATTATTAATTAATTTCAACAGATTACTATGAATTGTCGGCCTAAATATTACTTTCAATAATGAATGGAAAAGCCTAAATATTAATAATAAATTAAACATCTAATGATCAATTAATTTCTAAAAATATATTATAAATTTTTGGTCGAATAATTAATCAATTGCAATAAACAGATTTTGCATTAAAATCCAATTGTTACTTAACCTTCTTCCATCTCTAGTAAATCTAATATTGACTTAATATCAGTGTTGCATTGCCGGAGGATCCATACGGAGGAAGGGTCGCACTGTCGAGGGTAAGAACTGGGGGTGTACCTCACTGTTGAAGGATCATTACTGAGAGAGCGCCGCACTGTCGGAGGGTCATTACTGAGGGTGTCCCGCTCTGTTGGAGGGTCATTATTAAAGGAACGCCACACTGCTTGAGGGTCAGTACATGGGGTGTGCCGCACTGTCGGAGGTTCATTACTAAAGGATCGCCGCATTGCCGGATGGACATTACTGAGGGAGTACCGCACTGCTGGAGACTCATTACTGAGGGAGCGCCGCACTGTTGGATGTTTAGTACTGGGGTGGTGCCGCGCTGTTGGATGGTCAGTACTGAGGGTGTGCTGCTTTTTCGGGGGTTCAGTACTGAGGGAGCGCCGCGCTGTCAGAGCCTCAGTACTGAGGCAGAGCCGCACTGTTGGACGTTCATTACTCAGAGAGGCAGCACGGTTGGAGGTTCATTACTGAGGGAGTGCCACACTGTTGGATGGTCGTGACTGAGGGAATACCACACTGATATAGGGTCTTTAATGAGGGAGTGCAATACTGTCGGACGGTCAGTACCGAGGGACTGTCGCAATGTCGGTGGTCCATTTTGAGTGAACGCCGCACTGTTGGAGGGTGTGCACTGAGGGAGTGCCGCACTGCTGGACGGTCATTATTTAGGGAGTGCCGCACTTAGAGGGTCAGTATTGAGGCTGTGCCGCATTGTTGGAGGGTCATTACAGAGGGCGTGCCGTACTGTTGGCGGGTCATTATTGAATGAGCGACGTGCTGCAGGAGGGTCAGTACTTGTGGTGTGCCGCACTGTCGGAGGTTCATTAATAAGGGAGTGCCGCACTGTCGGAAGGTAAGGATGGAAGGAGTGCCACACTGCTGGAGGCTCAGTTCTGAGGGAGCAGCGCATTGACAGAGGGTCAGTTCTGAGAGAAGGACGCTCTTTTGGAAGGTGAGTGCTGATGGAGCACCGAATTGTCGGAGAGTCAGTATGGAGGGAGTGCTGCACTCTCGGAGGGTCACTACTGAGTGAGTGCCGCATTGTCGGAGGGTCAGTTCTGAGGGACTGAGGCACCGTCAGAGGGTCAGAACTGAGGCAGCTATTGCAATATAGAGGAATGATCTGTTTCCCATGTACTGAGATTACTGTGTGGTCTGCTTCCAAGTGATATAGTCTTAAAATTAGTTGTGGGCCATTAAGGAATAATTTCAGGAATGACACAATCACACACAGGACTGTGGAAAACTATTTGCTGTGTCAATTGGGAATGTCAAGAAATACATTCATGTGCCTTATTTACCTGAGGATATTTAAGGTTCTGGGTGCAAGCTGGGTCACTGTTGTAATAACACAGATGTGCTATAGACCCCCTGAATACTGGAACAAGGCTAAGGAAGTGCATGACCTTCAGGTGTTCTCATATTTAAATCAGCTCTCCGTTCCCTTGCTCCTGTTTGTACATGTTCCTCAATTTGTGGTTTCTGAGATATCTTATCTGCACCTCTGTTGTGAGCAGTCGCTGTCAAACACAGTAAACTCATAATTATTTACAGGCTGACCTTTCCTTGCTCCTGATACGCGGTGTGCAGCATTCAAATCTGCTCAGCACAGAGCCTGTCTCCATCACACAATATCGGCATTGACAAAGGCCCCATAGTGAGGGTGGGAGGAGCTGAAAATCCGCCATAGCTCACTGAACCGGCCATTGAATAACATTAGAAAAAGGAGCAAAAGGACTTTAATCTCACCCTGTACATTTAAAAAGTGCTGTTTCTTTTGATAAGCTTCGGCTTGAATTAATTCAGCAGTGAACGGGGTAATGAATAATCCTCAATTAACTTGGGACTTCGACAGAGACAGAAGCATCAGGCAGAGTCTCAGACACTGAATTAGCGAATAATACTGACATTCATTGAATAGAAGCAAAATCAAGCACTTTTCATTCAGCCAAAGACTCATCAAGCAACTTGTTCAATGAAATAAAACTTCTCCAATAGAAAATTAGGGGAGACAAAGTGGAAAATAGATGTGTCAACAAAAGCCTACAGGAGTCACATTTTCAAATTGACTCCCAATCTTTAAGAAGAGGATGACAAACTCAACCACTACAACACCATACCACCCACCCACCTCCCCACCTCGCCACTCCTCCCGCGCTGACAGCTGTTTACCGAAGGACTCAGAACCTTCCTGGGGTCCCCACTGACAGAAATTCTCCTCTGTCTGCCCCCTGGGCCTAGTGCCACACTCACCATCTGTTATTTGTATTCATTCAGGGGATGTAGGAATTATTGGCTGGAACAGCATTTATTGCACATGCTTATTTGCCCCATAGGATGATGGTGTTGAGCGTCCTTCTTGAACCGCTGTTAACCACATGGTGTCGGTACAGCCACAGTGCTGTTAGGGATAAATTTCCAGGATTTTGACCCAGCGACATTGAAGGAGCGGACGAGAAATTTCAATGTCAGGATGATGAGTGGCTTGGAGGAGAACTTCCAGTCGGTGTTATTTCAAATGTGCCTGCTGCCCTTGTCCTTCTAGATGGTAGAGGCCATGGGGTTGGAAGGTGCTGTCAAAGGAGCTTTGGTGAGTTTCTGCAGAGCATATTGTAAATGGTATACACTGCAATGGTGATGCAGGGAAGGACTGTTTGTGGATTGGGTGCCGATCAAGAGGGGCTGTTTTCTTCTGGATGGTTTCGAGCTTCCTGAGTGTTATGGGAGCTGCAACGCATCCAGCCAAGTGGGCAGTATCCCATCACACTTCTGGCTTCTGCCTTACATTTCCTGGACAGGCTTTGGGGAGTCAGGTGGAGAGTTACTCGCTGCAGGATACCCAGCCTCTGAACTGCCCTTGTCCCCAAAGTATTTATCTGGCTAGTCCAGTTCAGTTTATGGTCAGTGGGAAACCCCAGGATATAGAGAGTGGGGGATTCATTGATGGTAATGCCATTGAACACTTATGTGGCATGGATGTAACTTGCCACTTTTCAGCCCAAACCTGGATATTGTTCAGGCCTCGCTGCATTACGACATGAGCTGCTTCAGTTTCTGAGGAGTCACGAATGTTGATGAACATTCTGCGCCATCAGCGAACATCCCCACTTCTGACCTTATGATGGAAGGGACGTCATTGATGCAGCAGCTGAAGATGGTTGGGCCGAGGACACTACCCTGAGGAACTCCAGCGGCGGTGTCATCTCAACCCTGGGGTCCACACTGACGGGAAATCTCCTCTGTCTGACCTTCGGCTCAGCGCCACACCCACCATCTCCACTCTGACAGGAACCCACCTCTGACCCCAATGTTCTGAAGCAGTTTCCCGTGATTTGGTGTCCACTTCGAGACGTTTCCGTGTTTCACACACCAGAGGGTTGTAACACCACCTTCGGCCATGTCATTCCAAATGGCTCAGTGGTCACTCTTTCTGCCAGGGCTATCGACATTGGTTCCAGCTTATTTCTCACGTTGCCTTCAACCCAAGGCAATGGATTGCTTCAAGATTTATTCCCTATTTTTCTTACCAAACGACACCACCATTCGTTAGGCCCAGAAATATAAGTCCAGGTCAGTGTTTTCCGGGAGTGTAGGGTCCTTTCTCACATCTTCTATGACAACATTTTCTTTAATGTTCCAGACTCTGGTCTTCCAAAGGATGAAGGTACACCCTCAGGACTGATACTCCAAAATTGCGGCATTACCTCAGTACTGACCTTCCAACAGTGCAATACACCATCAGTACTGAATCTTCAACAGTGCTGTATGCCTTCAGTACTGACCCTTCAATAGTGCTGCACTCCATAAGTAATGCCTTTCTGACACTGCGGCAAATCCTCAGTACTGACCCTCAGACAGCTCGGCGCTCCCTCAGCACTGACCGGCTGACCATGCGGCTCTCCCTTTTTACTGTCCTTCCAACAGTACTGTACTCCAGCAATGCTGACCTTCTGACGGAGCGGCGCTCCATCAGTGCTGACCCTCAGACAGTGCAGTGCTTCCTCTGTACTGACCCTCCAACAATTCGGTTCTCCCTTAGTACTGACCTTCCGAGAGTGCTGCAGTCCCTCAGTACTGCCCCTCTGAGGATGCAACACTCCCTCTGATAATTGGACCGTTATAATTTTGTGGTCAATATCTACGCAGTCACTATTCTGCGAGAGCCCTTTAATACCAGGAGCAACATTTTGTAGCTGCGTTCAAGGTTGTGTTTATTATGTGATCAGCATAAGCAGTTTAAACAACTCAACATTCACAATTCATACAAAATGAGGGAAAACATTTTCTCTCAGAGCGTCGTGGGTCTTTGGACCTTCCTTCCTGAAGAGGTGTTGGAAGCAGAGTCTTTAATTATTTTTATGGCCAAGTGAGATGGTGTCTCGATTAACAAGGGGCTGAAACGTTATTGGGGGAGGCGGGAATGTGGGGTAGAGGTTACAATCATATCAGCCATGATCTTATTGAGTGGCGGAGGAAGATCGAGGGGCTGAGTGGCCTACTCTGTTCCGAATTGGTAAGTTCATAGGTATAGCTATTAATCATTTTCAACAATATATTCTCAATAATTACCTTAATTAATTGCAACATGTAGTGTGAAACAGTACAGTTGATTACTAATTAATATGCACAGAATATTATGAATTGGCGGCCTAATTATTACTTTCAATTATGAATGGAAAAATTCTAAACATAATAATAAATTAATCATTTAATTATCAATTAATTTCTAAAAATATATTATAAATAATTGGTCGAATTATTAATCAATTGCAACAATAGATTATGCATTAAAATCCAATTATTAATTAATCTTCTTCCATCTCTTGTAAATCTAATATTGACTTAATATCAGCACCGCATTGCTTGAGGCTCCATTTGGAGGTAGCGTCGCACTGTCGGAGTGTAGGGACTGGGGATGTGCCGCAGTCTTGGAGGGTCAGTACTGAGGGAGTTCCGCACTGTTGGATTTTGGAGGGTCATTGCAAAGGGAGCGCCGCATTGTCTGAGGGTCAGTATTGGGGGTGTGCCACAGTGTCGGAGTGTCATTACTAATGGAATGCCGCACTGTTGGAGGGTCAATACAGAGGGAGTGCCGCAATGTTAGAGGGTCATTAATGAGGGAGTGCCGCACTGTTGGAGGACCATTACTGAGGGAGCGACATACTGTTGGAGAGTCAGTACTGGGTG
The DNA here is from genome assembly GCF_964194155.1 of Cetorhinus maximus. Lineage (NCBI taxonomy): Eukaryota > Metazoa > Chordata > Chondrichthyes > Lamniformes > Cetorhinidae > Cetorhinus > Cetorhinus maximus. The sequence continues at coordinate 159,579 of NW_027596684.1, forward strand.
TGTGCCACACTGTCGGATGGTCATTACTGAGGGAGTGCCGCACTGTTGGAGGGTCATTACTGAGGGAGCGCCGCACTTTTGCAGGGTCATAACTGAGGGAGCGCCGTACACTTGGAGAGTCAGTACTGGGGGTGTGCCACACTGTCGGATGGTTATTACTGAGGAGTGCCGCAATGTTGGATGGTCATTACTGAGGGACAGCCACACTGTTGGAGGGTGAGTACTGGAGTTGTGCCACACTGTTGCATTGTCAGAACTGAGGTTCTTCCGCATTGTTGGAGGGTCATTAGTGATGGAGTGCCATACTGTTGGATGGTCAGTACTGACGGAATGCCTCACAGATAGAGTGTCATTAATGAGGGTGTGCCGTACTGTCGGAGGGTGAGTACTGATGGAGTATCGCACTGTCGGGGGTCACTGCTGTGGGAACGCCGCACTGTCGGAGTGTCAGTACGGAGGTAACGCTGCACAGTTGGAGGGTGAGTACTGAGAGAGTGCCGCACTGCTGGGGGGTCATTATTGACGGAGTGCCACACTTAGAGTTTCAGTATTGAGGTTGAGACTCACTGTTGGAGGGTCGTTACTGAAGGAGTGCCGTACTTTTGGCGGGTCATTACTGAGGGAGTGCCGAGCTGTTTGAGGATCAGTACTATTGGTGTGCTGCACTGTCAGATGTTCATTAATGAGGGAGTGCCACACTGTCGGAAGTTCTGGACGGAAGGAATGCCACACTGCCGGAGGCTCCGTTCTGAGGGAGCAGCGCATTGTCGGAGAGTCACTTCTTTGGGAGGGACGCTCTGTTGGAGAGTGAGTTCTGAGGGTGCACCGAATTGTTGGAGGGTCGGTATGAAGGGACCACCGAACTCTCGGAGGATCAGTAGTGAGGGTTTGCCGGATTATCGAAGGGTCAGTTCTGAGGGAGTGATGCAATGTCAGAGGGTCAGTACTGAGGCAGCGCTTGGAATATTGATCAATGGTCTGCTTCCCATGTATTAAGATGACTATGTGCTCTGCTTCCGAGTGATATAGTCTTAAAATTGGATTTGGGACAATAAGGAGTAATGTCAGGAATCACACAGTACACACACGGGCCAGTGGAAAGCCATTTAGTCTGTCAATTGGGAATGTCAAGAAATACATTGATGTGCCTTATTTAAGTGAGGATATTTAAGGTTCTGTGTGCAATCTGGTTCACTGCTGTAATAATACAGATGTGCTATAGACCCCATGAATGCTGCAACAAGGCTAAAGGAGTGCCTTACCTTCACCTGTTCTCATATTTAAATAAGCTCTCTGTTCCCCTTGCTCCTGTTTGTACGTATTCCTCAATTTGTGGTTTCTGAGAGATCTTATCTCCACCTCTGTTGTGAACGGTCGCTGTGAAACACCGTAAACTCACAAATATTTATAGGATGACCTTGTCTTGCACCTGATACACGGTGTGCAGCATGCAAATCTGCTCAGCACAGAGCCAGTCTCCATCACACAACCTCAGCATTGACAAAGGCCCCATAGTGGGGGTGGGGGAGATTAAAATCTACCCTGCACCCTGGAGTTACCTCACTGAACCGGCCATTGAAGAACATTAGAAATAGGAGCAAAAGTACTTTAATCTCACACTGTACATTTAAAAAGGGCTGTTTGTTTTGCTAAGCTTAGGCTTGAATTAATTCAGCAGTGAACTGGGTAATCAATAGATCCTGAATTAACCCTTCAAACTGACTTAGTTTGACAGAGTCAGAACCATCAGACAGAGTCTCAGACACTGAATTAGCGAATAATACTGACGTTTATTTAACAGAATCAAAATCAAGCACTTATCATAGAGCCAAAGACTCATCAAGCAACTTGTTCAATGAAATGAAACTTCACCAATAGGAAATTAGGGGAGACAAAGTGGAAAACATACGTGTGTTGAGAGGAATGCGTACAGGAGTCACACTTTCAAATTGACTCCCAATATTTCAGAAGAGGATGACACACTCAACCAACACAACACCATCCCACCCAGCCCCACCACGCCACTCCCCCCGCGCTGACAGCTGTTTACCAAAGGACTCAGGACCTTCCTGGGGTCCCCACTGACAGATTTTCTCCTCTGTCTGCCCCCTGGGCCTAGTGCCACACTCACCATATGTTATTTGTATTCATGGAGGGGATGTAGGAATCGCTGGCTGGAACAGCATTTATTGCACATGCCTATTTTCCCCATGAGAAGATGGTGGTGAGCGTCCTTCTTGAACCACTGTTGTTCAGGTGGTGTAGGTACAGCCATAGTGCTGGTAGGGATAAAGTTCCAGGATTTTGACCCAGCGACATTGAAGGAGCGGACGAGACATTTCAATGTCAGGATGATGAGTGGCTTGGAGGGGAGCTTCCAGTTGGTGTTATTCCCAATTTTTCCACTGCCCTTGCCCTTCTAGATGGTGGAGGCCATGGGTTTGGAAGGTGCTGTCAAAGGAGATTTGAGAGTTTCTGCAGTGCATATTGTAGATGGTATACAGTGCTTCGGTGTTGCAGGGAGTGAATATTTTTGGATAGGGTGCCGATCAAGTGGGGCTGTTTTCTCTTGGACGGTATCGAGCTTCCTGAGTGTTGTGGGAGCTGCAACGCATCCAGCCAAGTGAGTCTCTTCCCACCGCACTCTTTCTCTGTGCCTTATACTTCCTGGGCAGGTTTTGGGGACTCAGGTGGAGTGTTACTCGCAGCAGGATTCCCAACCCCTGAACTGCCCTTGTCGCCAAAATATTTATCTGGCTAGTCCAGTTCAGTTTCTTGTCAATGGGAAACCACAGATTATAGATAGTGGGGGATTCATTGATGGTAATGCCATTGAACACTTGTGTGGCGTAAATGTAACTTGCGACCTTTCAGCCCAAGCCTGGATATTGCCCAGGCATCGTTGCATTTCGGCATGAGCTGCTTCAGTGTCTGAGTAGTCACGAATGATGCTGCAAATTGTGCAAGCATCAGCGAACATCGCCACTTCTGACATTATGATGGAAGGTAGATCATTGAGGGAGCAGCTGAAGGTGGTTGTGCCGAGGACACTAACATGAGGAACTCGGGGGATGTTGTTATCTCCACCCTGGGGTCCACACTGATGGGAAGTATCCTCTGTCTGACCTTCGGCTCAGCACCACACCCACCATCTCCGCCCTGACAGAAATGCCCCTTTCTGACCCCGAGGGTCTGAAGCGGTTACCCTTTGTTTCGTGTCCATGAGGCGTTTGTGTGTTTCACACACCAGAGGGTTGTAGAACCACCTTCGGCCGTGAAGTTCCAAATGGCTCAGTGGTCACTCATGTTGCCAGGGCCTATCGTTAGTGCTTCCAACTTATTGCTCATTTTGGCTTCAACCCAAGACAATGGATTGCTTCAAGATTCATTCCCTATTTTTATTACCTTACGACTATCCCATTCGTTGGGCACAGAAATGTAAGACCGGGGCATTGTTTTCCGGGAGTGTAGGTTCCTTTCTCACATCTTCTGCGGCCACATTTTCTTTAATGTTCCAGACTCCCGTCTTCCATAGGGTGAAGGTAGATGTGTGGGAAGCTGTTCAGAGAATGTTCACCAGGCTAATACCAGGAACGGGCGGGTTGTCTTATGGTGAAGGGTCGGACTGGCGAGGCTTGTATCCGATGGAGTTTAGAAGAGAACGAGGCGACTTGATCGACTTGAGATTCTGAGAACTTTAAGATTCTGAGCGGTCCTTGACAGGGAGGGTGTGTGGGGTGATGTTCCCCTTTGTGGGAGAATCTCTAACGATGGGGGGTCACGATGTTAAAATGAGGGGTCGCCCATTTCAGACAGAGATGAGGAGATATGTTTTCTCTCAGGGGGCCGTAAGTCTTTGGGGCTCTCTTCCTCAAAAGGCGGTGGAAGAAGAGTCTTTGAATATTTTTATAAACGAGCGAGAGAGATTCTCTGTGAACAAGGGGGTGAGAGGATATCGGCCGGTGTGTGTGTGCGGGGGGGTGGGGGTCTGGTGTTAGGAGCGGGAATGTAGTGTTGAGGTCACAATCAGATGAAGCGTGATCTTATTGAACGGGGGAGTAGGCTGGAGGGGGCGAGTGGCCCACTCCTGCTCCAAATTCGCAAGTTCGTATGTAATCCTAGCAGAGGAACATTAATAGTAAAATACAGGATTCTGACTTTTATCGGCTATTTGATGTGTGATGACTTATCCCTCAGGTCCAGGGTAATTCAGGTACGATCTTCTAATAGAGTTGCTTGTCAGTGAGGAGTTAGTATGGAGTGAGCTTGTTGAGAAAGGTTTGCAACTTAGCATGGCTTCTCTCTTCTCATGTTAGTAACAACATGTCCAAGTGTAGCAAGCCCACTAAATCCGACTAAAATTCAACGAAACTCCCTTCCCCGTGAACCTGCTCTGCTGTCGGATGAGAGAGATGGTGACAGAGCGGGGCTGTCATTGGTCGACCGATCCCGAGGCTCAGGAGAATGTTCTGGGGTCAGGGGTTCAATTCACATCATGGAATTTCCATTTAATTCATCAACCTGGAATTCTCATGTATTCGTTTATGTGATGTGAGAGTGGGGAGCGGGGCTGCCAGGAGGAAGAGTGGGGTGAGGGTCGGGCTCAGGGGAGGTATGGGAATGTAGGGGGGCGTTGAGAGCGGGGATGGGAGGATAGATTGAGGGCAGGGAGTGCGCAGGGCCGGGGCGAGAGCGGTATTGAATGCGGGAGAGTGGGGCCCGTGGGGAGACTGGGTTCAGTGGAAGAGTAATGCAGGGCCGTGCCTGTTAGTGTGAGAGAGAGTGCGAGAGCGAGGGAGTTAGTGCTCTTCTATTCTTCCTGACAAAGTGGATAATCGCACGTTCCTCCACATTATGCTCGACCTGCCACCATATTGCCTGCTGACTCAAACTGCCGATATCTCTTTCCAGTTCTTTGTGTCTTCCTCACAGCTTTACTCTGATGCTGATAAGCGGGGTAGAGATATTTCCACCAGCAGTGACACCGCCGGATTCACTGGGAGGACTATCTAACAAAGGCTGCTGCCCTTCTTGAAGCTAGCTGCACGAGAACTCAGACAAAACTCTAGCATAGGAGTTTGATGGTCTGGACACAGTGTCAGGATGGTGGAAACGTGTCTCTCGCCGCCAGGTCCTGGTTTCTCAACTCTCCAATGGCCAACAGTCCAGGGGAACACTGTGAAACTCTCCCTGACGTGTGGCAGCATCGACGTTAATGACTGGGAAGAACTCGCTGTCAAATGGCCAAAATGGAGACATCGTATCCATCATTCAGCAACATGCTTTGAGTCTCCATGTCTTAATGATGAGGCAGGTCGGCCGCAGAGAAGGGAAGGAAGGGAAGGAAATCCTGCTCTCCGAACCGCTACCTGGTGGGACTTCATGCCCAATGTCTCCGAAGCTATGCGGCTGGAGATTCGGCCGGTTTATCCACATGAACACCCACGACTGGAAGTGCCCATCATCCTCGAGTCATCATCCTCGAATCGAGGTACAGCAGAAGATGAGGATAATTTAGTATCTATCTTGGTGTTGTGACCAAGCATAGACAAAGGACACTCCGTCCCCTCATTCAGACATTGATGTATTTCGTACATTTGGTGAGAATGGGGATTGATGAAGATTATTGGGGAACAGGTGATGGCCAATGGGAGGGTTTGGGAGTGTGATGGAAATTCCGTACGTCACAGAGTTACTAATCCAGAGAGTGTTACTTCCAATTGCACCCCTGGGATTTGAGATTTTGAGTTTAAAACAACCCTGTATACAAACAGCCAGAATCAGTAAAAGCCTCTGACATTTTGCGAATGTTGTAGGGATTTTACAGTGAACATTGTCTCTCTAAAACTGTTACTATTAAAATTCCAACCCGCAACTCGCCAAGGCTCTTGGACAGCACCTTCCATATCCACAGCCGCTACCATCTTGAAGAACAAGGGCAGCAGATAGATGGGAGCACCACCGCCTGGTAGGTCTCCTCCAAGCCATGCACCGTCCTGACTTGGAAATACATTGTCCGTTCCTTCACTGTCGCTGGTTCAAAATATTCAAACTCCCTCCTAAACAGCACTGTGGGTGTACCTACACCACATGCACAGCAGTGATTGAAGAAGTCACCTCACCACCACCTTCTCAAGGGGCAATTAGGGATGGGCAATAAATGCTGTCTTGTCCAGCAATGCCCACATCCCAAAAAGGAATGAAAAAATTTACCCGGACCATTGTACAATGTTGACCATTAAATGCTCAGGCCTGGTGCCAATTTCAATCCCCCTACACTCTTCCTGATGGGCAACTGGAGGCAGGTTATGATGTAAGGGAAAAAGAACTGCTCCAAATATCAGGTGACATGTTTCCTTGTTTTGTTATCGCAGCTTATTTCATTAGTAATCTTTAATTTGCACAAATGTTACCACAATGTAACTCATTGACAAATGATAACGTATCAGCCAAGCAGCATTGCCAATGGTCAGATGTGAAACCCATGTGATGGGCGGCGTTGGATATATTGTCACGGTGACTGATGCCACTCACAGCAGATTGGACCGGAGAGTGAAGAGGCAGCAAATCAACGGGACCACAACTGCATCGCGCACAGTGACATCTTATCTGGAGACTCTGGTAAGCATTCGGCTATGATGTGGCCAGTATAATAAGGTCAGGAATTTGTCATTTTCTAGGTCTTGCTTCGGTGGGGCGTGTGCTGCTTGTCCTGTCCGCCTACCGGGCTCAGTAATGGAACGGTGTTCGAATATTAGCACGGTGCCTACACAACGGGGCTGGAGGAGGAACCAGAGAATAGAGCAGGAACGTCAGGAATACATCGAGTTTATATTTTTGAGGAGTTGAACAAGGAAAGAGGGAAGGATTGAACTAAAGCTATGGGTGTTTGTTAGGAAAATTTAAGGAAGTGGAATTCACCTCTGTCGGTGGGGGTGACAGTGAGGGAGGCAGATTCAGCTCACTCTGTGTGTTTGGGTCGCAGTGAGTGTACAGTTCACCCATAATAACTCGATATTCTCACTATTCCACTGTCCAACTCTCTAATACAATTCCCTCCCTTTCCCTTTTCTATTAACTCTCCACAATGCTAATTCTGTGTTTTCCTTCCCAGAATATCCCCCGGTGAGATGGCGATTCTGCTGCTGATTCTCGGTTGCCTGAGTAAGTTAATTACAATGTAATCAAACGCCACCATATTCATTTAAAACAATTATGGAGAGAATCATCATTTGTAATGTTGTTGATCGTGGTTTCATTGCTGTGCCTGGGACACAGGAGCAGATGCCATTGTAAGCAGTGTACATGGAATATAAAGTTAAAAATGACTGATTGTTCACAGAATGCACAACAGTATGTCAAAATAGCCTTGAATGTTGCCTCATATGAGAACATACAGTCTGCAATTAAAGAGGATAAAACAGTGATCGTTCTAATCGGTGGAAATTCACAATGGGTAGATGTCCAAAGAGACTTGAGGATCCTTTCTACAGATTATGGCATGTCTTCAACAGGTTCACAAAATAATCCAAAAGCCTAATTGAATGCTGATCTGTATATCTGTCGTAACGGACGACAAGTTTGTAGACATCATGTGTCAGATTCATAAAGCCCTGGTCAGGCCACACACAGGGAGTATGTGAGCAGTTATGTGCATCACACCAGAGGAAGGATTGATTGACTTCGGAGGGAGTGCCGTGTAGATTTACGAGGACGAACCCAAGATTCCAAGGATTAAAATAAAAGGAGATTTTAGGCAACCTAAGATTGTTGTCCCTTTTTTTTAAGAGGGGGGTGGGGGCGGTGTGAGCTGACTTGAACAAACTTTTCAAGCTATCCTGCGGGAGGCATCAGGTGGACAAAATCTAGTTCGGAGAGTTTGAATGTGGAGAATGAGGGGGCGTCATCTAATGATTAGAGTCAGAGTTACTTTAGTCAAATTAGCAAACACTTTTACAAATGAAGTTAGTAGAAGTTTGACATTTTCTTCTGTAAAATACAGCGGATGTTTAACTTCGAAATCTGGAATTGGTATATTTTTTCCACGATCTCTCAAATGTTTAACATCCGTCACATTCACATTCTCTCCTCTCTTTCTCACATACCCACACTCTCTCCCTCTCTCTCTGTCACACACAGTCACACTCTCCCCCTCTATCTCACACATAATCACACTCTCCCCCCTCTCTCTGTCACAGTCACACTGTCCCCCCTCTCTCTCACACAGTCACACTCTCCCCCCTCACATACACACACTCTCCCCCTCTCTCTCACACATTGTCACTCTCCCCCTGTCCATCTCTCTCACACAGTGACACTCACCCCCTTTCTCGCACACAGTCACACTCTCCCCGCCTCTCTCAGATACTCATCATGTCCCCGTCTCCCTCTCCAATGCTCACACTCTCCCTCTCCCTCTCTCACACAGTATTAATCTCCCCCTCTCACATACCCACACTCTCCCCCTCTCTCCCTCACACAGTCACACACTCCCCCTCTCTCTCACATACTCATCATCTCCCCCTCTCTCTCTCACATACTCACACTCTCCCCCTTTCTCTCTCACAAACTCACACTGTCCCCCTCTCTATGTCACAAACACAGACTCTGCCCCCTTTCTCTCTAACAGACACAGTCACCCTCTCCCCCTCTCTTGCTGTCACACCTGATGACAATCTCCCCCTCTCCCCCTCACTCACACTCTCTCCCTCTCTCACACACACAGTCACACTCTCCCCCTCTCTCACACACTTAAACTCTCCACCTCTCACATTACCACACTCTCCCCCTCTCTCCCTCACACACAGTCACACTCACCTCCTCTCTCTCTCACACATACATTCTCTCACTCACTCTCACACCGTCACACTTGCCCCCTCTCTATGTCACATGCTCACACTCTCCCCCCCTCCCTTTCGCACAGTCACAGTCTCTACGACACATATTCACACTCTCCCCCTCTCTCACACATATTCACACTATCCCCCCTCTCTCTCACATACCCACACTCTCTCCCTCACTCACTCTCACACAGAGACACTTCCCCCTTCTCTATGGCATATACTCAGACTCTCCCCTCTCTCGCTGTCACACATATTGACGTCTCCCCCTCTCTCACAGTATCGCCCTCCCTCTCACACTCTCCCCCTCTCTCTGCCACATACACTCTGACTCTCCCACTTCTCTCTCCTTCACTCACACTCTCTTCTTCCTTTCATGTGCACATTCTCCCCCTCCCTCCCCTTGCTCACTCATTCTCATTCCCCTCTGTTTCACACTCACACTCTCCTCTCGCTCTCTCACTTTCACCCTATCCCCTCGCTCTTTTAATAAAACTCTCGCTCCCTCGCTTTCTCTTTCTCTCTCTCTCACAAACACACTGTCCCGTCTCTCTCACTCACACTCTGCACCTCACTCACATTCACAGACTTCCACCTCATTCGCTCTACCACTTTCTCACACATGCACACTCCCTCTCTCTCTCACCTCTCGGACACCCACACTCACTCTCCCCACATTTTTCTCAAATACTCACACTAACCGCCGCCACTTACAAGCATCTTTCTCACACTCAAACTCTGACCGCACCCTCACAGACTCTACTGCTTTCTCTGACACTGACACATTCACTCGCATTCCTCTCTCACAACTAAGCACACTCTCTCTCCATTTTTCACTCAAAATCTGCCCCCCCACCACCCCCCCCCCCCCCCTCGCCCCTCAAATTCACAGCCTCCCCTCTCTCCCCTGAAATTCAGGCTCTTCCCCGCTTTCTTTCTCTCTCTCTTTTTCCCTCTCTCTCTTTCTCTCTGTCTCTCTGACTCTCACACACACCCTCACACTCTACTGTCTCTACCACGCTCACAAACCCTCCTCCCTGTCACGCTGAAACTCTTTCCTCTCTCTCCTGCACACACCCTCACCCCTCTCTATCGCAATCAAACTCTCCCCTCTTTCTCCTTCACACTCTCACCAATTTCACTCAAATCCACAGTCGCCCTCTCTCTCATTCACAATTTCACTCTCTCCCTCTTAATCACACCCTCCTCCTCTCTAGTTCACTCACAGTCTCCCTCTCACTCACACCCAGTCTCTTTCTCACGCTCTCACTCGGACTCTCTCTCTCTTTCACTCACATCCCCCACCCCCTCGAATTCCGTCTCCATCTCTCTCGCACTTTCAGTCTACCTCTCTCTCTGTCCCATTCACAATTTCCCTCTTTCTTATTCAAAGTCACCCTCTCTCACATTCAGTCTCCATCTCTCTCTGTCACATTTATATCCCTCTCTTTCTCACACATTCACAGATTCCCTCTCTCTGACATTAAGTTTCTCCCTCTCTCTCCAAAACTTTCATAGTCTCTCCCTCTCTCTCACTCACCATCTATTTTGCGCTGTCACTCACTCACAGTCACCCCCTCTCTCATACATACAGTCTCTATCTCTGGCATTCAGTATCCTTCATTCACTCAATCTCCCACTTTATCTCCGTCACTGGCTTCTCTCTCATTCAGTCTCCCTCTCTGTCTCTCGGACTCAAAGTCTCCATCTCCCTCTCTATCTCACTAAGTCTTTATCTCCCTCTCACATTCGCAGTTTCCCACTCTCTCTCTCTCTGACATTCAGTCTCTTTCTCTCTCTCACATTCACATTCTCTCTCCTTCTCACTCACATTCACAGCCTTCCTATCTCTAACTGTCCCCATCTCTTTCTCTCTCGTACAATCTAACCCTCACACTGTCTCCATCTCTCTTTCACTAACATTCTCCTTCCCTGACATTCACCGTCTCCCTCTCTCACTCGTTTTCTAACACTCTCTCTTTCTCCCTCTTCCTCTATCTTACATTCACAATCTCTCCCTCTCTCTCACATTCACATGCTCCCTCTCTCGCAATCAGTCTCCGGCTCTCTCTATCCGATTTAAAATTTCCCTTCTCTAATTCTCCACTCTCTCTCACATCCACAGTCTCCCTAAATCACTCTTAAGCACGTCCAATCTCCCGCTCTCTCTGTCTCACATTCACTGTCTCCATCTTTTTCTCACACAGTCATTCCCTCTCTCACTGTCTCCATCTCTCTCTCACTCAATCTCTCTCTCTCTCACACACATTCACAGTCACCATCGTTCTCTCTTATTAGCAGTCTCTCTCTCACATTCAATGTCTCCCTCTCCTTCTCATTCACATTCTCCTTCTTTCTCACTCACGTCAACAGTTTTCCTCTCTCTCTCACATTCGCATGCTCCCTCTCTCTCATTCAAAGTCTCCATCTGTCTTCCTCTCTTACATTCACAGTCTCCCTATTATCTCACATTCACAGTTTCTCTGTCACTCTCACATTCACGTTCTCCCCCTCTCACTCACTCACATTCTCCCTCTCTCTCACTCGTAGTCTCTCTCTCTTTCTCTCTCACTCTCGCACACAGTCTTCCTCTCTCACGCTTCCTCCCTCTCTCTCACACATTTACATTCTCTATCTATCTCTCACATTCAGTATCTCTCTCACTCACAGTATCGCTCCCTCTGACAAATTCACAGGCTCACCCTCATTCTCACATTCACATCCTCTCTCTCTCTTTCACTCACTCACTGTCTCCCTCTCTCTCTAACTCACTCACTGCGTCCATCTCTCTCTCCTCACTCGCAGTATGCCTCTCTCTCACATTCACAGGCCCCGCCTCTCTCTCACATTCACAGGCCCCGTCTCTCTCTCACATTCACATTATCTCTATCTCTCTCTCTGTTACTCACACAAAGTCTGACAATGTCTCTGACTCACAGTCTCCCACTGTCTGACATTCACGGTCCCCATCTCTCTCACATTCACCGTCTCCCTCTCTCTCTCACACTCACAATTTCCCTGTTCTCTCTCCTTCACATTCTCCCTTTCTCTCCCACTGACTCACAGTAGCTTCACTCTCACAGACTCCCTCTTTGATTCGCTCACAGTGTCTCCCTGTCACATTCACATTCACCCTCTATCCCTCACATTCAGTACCCCTCTCTCTCTAATATTATCTATCTCACTGTCATTCACATTCTACCTCTCTCTCTTTCACTCACTGCCTCCCTTCCTCTGACATTCACCGTCTCCCTCGCTCTCTGAATTTCACATTTGCACTGCCTCTCTCTCACGTTTAGAGTCGCCCTCTCTCTCACATACAGAGTCTCCCTCTCTCTCTCACACTTAGCCTTCCTCTCTTTATCTCACTCAGCCTCCCTCAGTCTCTCTCTCACATTCCCCTCTTCCTCTCTAACTCCAAAGTTCCCTCTGCCTCACTTACACTTAACTCTCTCTCTCACATTCAAAGTTTCCCTCTCGCTCTCACATTCACATCCTCACTCTGTATCTCTCTCCCATTCAGAGTCTCCATCTCTCCCTCACCTTCAAAGCCTCTCTCTCCCTCTCACTCAGTCTCCTTATCTCTCTCTCATATTAACAGTCTCCCTCTATCTATCTCACATTCACAATCTCCCTCCCATACTCGCTCAGTCTACCTCTTTCTCGTATAAACTGGCTCCCTCTCGCTCACACATTCATAGTCTCCCTCTCTCCATAACATTCACATTGTCTCTCTCACTCACTCACTGTCTCCCTCTCTCTCTCTCCTCACTTTAAGTCTCCCTCACTCTCAGATTATCAGGCTCCATCTCTCTCTGACATTCAAAACCTCCCTCCCTCCATCACATTTACCTTCATTTTCTCACTCACTGTTTCCCTCTCTCTCTCAGTCAGTGTCACTTTCTCTCTCTCACACTCACAATCTCCCTCTCTCACACTTTCAGTCACCAACTCTCTCACACAATCACCGTCTCCCTCTCCCTCACATTCACATTCTCCCTCTCTCCCACACATTCATAGCCCCCCCTCTCTCTGATATTCTCCATCTATCTCACTCATATTCACAGTCTAGCTCCCTCCCTCTCTCTCTCATTCTCTCACTCTCACTCCGTCTCCCTTTCCCTCTCTCTCACCTTCCGTGTCTACCTCTGTCTTTCTCATATTCAGTGCCGCCCTCTCTCTATCTCAGTCAGCCTCTCTCCCTCCCTCTGATTCACATTTTCTATCTCTCTCACTCACTCACTATCTTCCTCTCTCTCTCACACTCAATCTCCCTCTCTATAAAACTCACAGTCTACCGCTCTCAATTCCAGTCCCAATCGCTCTCTCACAAGAAGAGTCTCACTCTCTCTCTGGTACTCACAATATCCCTCTCTTTCACATTCACATTATCCCTCTCTCTCCCACTGATTCAGTCTCGTCTCTCTCACAGTCTCCCTCTCTCATGCACTCACAGTCTCTCTAGCTCAGAATCAGTCTCCCCATCTCTCTCTCAATCAATATCTCCCTCTCTCCCTCACATTCACAGTCTCCCTCTCTCTCTGAAATTCTCCATCTGTCTCACTCACATTCACAGTCTAGCTCCCTCTCTATCTCACTCACTCACAGCCTCCCTCCCTCTCACATACAACTTCTCCCTCTCTCACTCATTCTCTCACTGCCACTGAGTCATACTCTCCCTCTCTCTCACATTCAGACTCCCCCTCTCTCTCTCGCTCTCACGTTCTCCCTCTCTCTCACATTCAGACTCCCCCTCTCTCTCTCGCTCTCACGTTCTCCCTCTCTCTCACATTCACATTATCCCTCTCTCTTGCACCGTGCCAGTCTCTTCTCTCTCAAAGTCTCCCTCTGTCATGCACTCACAGTCTCTCTCGCTCATATTCAAAGTCTCCCTCTCTTTCTGACATTCTCCATCTATCTCCCTCACATTCACAATCTAGCTCTCTCTCACACACACTCACAACTTCCCTCCCTCTCACAATACTACGTCTCCCTCTCTTACCCATTCTCTCAATCCCACGCAGTCATCCTCTACCTCTCTCTGACATTGAGAGTCTCTCTGTCTGTCACATTCAGAGTCTCCCTCTCTCTCTCACATTCAGAGTCACCCTCTTTCCCCCACATTCAGACTGCCCCCCTCTCTCTCTCTCACATTAATAATCTCCCTTTCTCACTCAAACGGTCTCCATCTCTGTCACATTCACATGCTTCCTCTCTCTCTCACGTTAATATTCTCTAGCTCTCTCACTCACTCATTCTCCCTATCTCTCTCACTCAGCCTCTCTCTCACTCACAGTCTCCCTCTCTCACATTCACATGCTCCGTCACTCTCACTCTCAATCTCCGTCCTGCTCACTCACACTCAGTCTCTCCTTCTCTCTCGCATCCAGTCTCCCTCTCACTCTCACATTCACTGAATTTAACTCTCACATTCTCAGGCTCTCTCTCTCCCTCACCCACAGTCTCCCACTGCCTCTCACACATTCACAGCCTCCCACTATCTGTCGCATTGATAGTTGCCCTCCCTCTCTCACATTCACATTCTCCCTCTCTTTCATTCAGTCTCATTCTCTCTTACATTCACAGTCTACCTAAATCTTTCTCACGATCACAATCTCCCTCTCTCTCAGTCACCCACAGTCTCCGTCTCTCTCTCACATTCACAGCTTTTCTCTCTCTCACACATTCAAATGCTCCCTCTCTCTATCACAGTCTCCTTCTCTCTCTCATATTCAGTCTGCTTTTTTTCTCGCATTCAGAGCCTCCCGCTCTGTCTCACATCAACAGACTCCCGCTTACTGTCTTATTCACAGCCTCCCTCTCTCACCCACATTCACATTCTCCCTCTCTCAAATTCTCAGGCTCCCACTCTCTCCCTCAGCCTCCTTCTCTCTTCCACACATCTCCTTCATTCTTCCTCCCAGTCTCCTTCTCGCTCTCACACATTCACAGATTCCCTCTTCCTCTCACACATTCACAATCTCCCTCTATTCACCTCACATTCGCAATCTCTCTCCCTCTCACTCACTACATCTCCCTCTCCCCCTCACTCAGTTCTCTCATATTCACATGCTGCCTCTTCCTCACTCAGTTTACCTCTATCGCTCTCATTCGCAGTCTCCCTTTCCCTCACACACATAAATTGTAGCTCCCTCTCTCTCTCACACATTCACAGGCTCATCCTCTCTCCCACATTCGCAGTCTCCCTCTCTCTCTCACTCACAGTCTCACTCTCCCTCACATTCTGTCTCCCACTTTCACTCATTCTCCTTCTCTCACTCAATCGCCCTCTCCATCTCCCCCACATTCAGAATCTTCCTCTCTCATCCTCTCACATTCAGGGTCTCCCTCTGTCTCTCTCATTCACATTCTCTTTCTCCCTCACCCAGTCTCCCTCTCTTTCCCTAATTCTCTCTCTCTCTCACTCAGTTTTCTTCTTTCTCTCTCTCACATTCACAGCCGCCAACTATCTCACATTCACATGCTTTCTCCTCTCACATTAACGTTCTCAACCTCTCACTCACTCACAGGCCCACTCTCTGTATCACTCAATCTCTCTCTCTCTCTGACTCACAGTCTCCCTCTCCAACTCGCTCAGTTTCCCTCTCTCTCACATTGAGTTTCCATCTATCGCTCACTCAGTCTCCTTCTCTCGCTCACACATTCACAATTTCCCTCTCTCTCACTCACATTCAAAGTCTCCCTCTCTCTCCCTCACACACAGTCTCCCTCTTTCTCTCGCACAGTCTCCTCCACCCTCACATTGAGTTTCCATCTCTCGCAAACTCAGCCTCCCTCTCTTTCTCCATTACTTTCACAGACTCCCTTTTTGTCACTCACATTCACGGACTCCCTCTCTCTCTCACATTCACAGCCGTCATCTCGCTATCGATTTCACAGCCTCCTTCTCTCTCACATTCAAATTATTCCGATCGCACTCACAGTCTCCTGCTCTCTCTCACACTCACTCTCCCTTTCCCTCTCCCATTCACAGCCTCTTTCCTTCCCTCACATTCACTTTCTCTCTCTCTGACTCACTCTCTTCCTCACCCTCTGTCTCAATCCCTCTCAGTCACATTCTCCCTCACTTTCCATCCCCAACTGTCTCTCACATTCACCGACTCCCTGTCTCTCACATTCATATTCACCCTCTCTCTCTCGCCGTTTCATTATCCGTCTCTCTCCTACTGACTCACGGTATCCTCTCTCACATATTCTCACACTTTCATTCGCTCACAGTCTCTCTTTCTCACATTCGCGTTCTCCCTCTCTACCTCAAATCCAGTCTCCCTCTCTCTCTGACATTCTCTTTCCATCACACTGGCATTCAGATTTTAGCACTCTCTCTCCATCTCACGGACTTCCTCTCTCCCACATTCACCCTCTCCCTCTCTCATTAATTCTCTCACACTTACTCAGCCTCCATCTCACTCTCTCTCTCATTCAGAGTCTCCCTCTCACTCACACACATTTAGAATCGTATTCACTGACTCTCTTCCTTTCACAGATTCCCTCTCTCTCTCTTACATTCACACTCCGCCTCTCTCTCTCTAACAGATATTCAATGTCTGTCTCACTCAGTCTCCCTCTCTGTCCCTCAAGTACACAGCCTCTCTCTCTCTCTCTCTCACTCACTCTGTTTCCCTCTCTCTCTCAGGCATTCAGATCAGCCATCTATCTCACATTCACATGCTCCTTCCTTTCACATTATCATTCTCTCCCTCTCTCTCACTCAGTCACTCAGACGCCCACTCTCTCATATTCAATTGCTCATATTCATAAATACCACACTCTCTATCCCTCCGGCCCCGCTCTTTAACCCCCCCACGGCCCCGCTCTCTATACCCCGGGCCCCGCTCACTATCCCCCCGGGACCGCTCTCTATCCCACCAGCCCCGCTCTCTATACCCCGGGCCCCGCTCACTATCCCCCCGGCCCCGCTCTCTATACCCCGGGCCCCGCTCACTATCCCCCCGGCCCCGCTCTCTATACACCAGTCCCGCTCTCTATCCCCCCGGCCCCGCTCTCTCTCCCCCCGGCCCCGCTATTTAAACCCCCCGCCACCCCCCCACCCCCACCCCGGCCCGGCTCTATATCCACCCGGCTTCTCTCTCTAACACGCCAGAAAAACTATCTAACCCCGCGGCCCCGCTCTCTAACCCCCCGTCCGGCTCTCTAACCCCCCTGCCCCGCTCTCTAACCCCCTGGCCCCGCTCTCTAACCCCCCGGCCCCGCTCTCTATCCCCCCGGCCCCGCTCTCTATCCCCCCGGGCCCGCTCTCTATCCCCCCGTCCCCGCTCTCTATCCCCCCGGCCCCGCTCTCTATCCCCCCGGGCCCGCTCTCTCTCCCCCCGGCCCCGCTCTCTATCCCCCCCGGCCCCGCTCTCTATCCCCCCGGCCCCGCTCTCTCTCCCCCCGGCCCCGCTCTCTCTCCCCCCGGCCCCGCTCTCTAACTCCAGCTTTTCTGATAGTTTGAGGTGATGTTGTTTTCTGTTACTCCTGCGTGAATGTTAAATCCAAGATAGGGAATACTCTCTGTTAGCATTGCGTTAGAGGGGGAGGTTGTGCTGGGAGACAGATGGGGACCTGGTTCAGAGAAGGAGGAAAGATTCCAGATTTAATCTGCGAAATTTTCAAGAGGTGTGAGTGGGGGAGGGGGTGTGGGGGTGGGAGGCAGAGAAACTGAGCTTTACTGGAGGAACAGCACCTCATCTTCCGACTAGGCACTTTACAGCCTTCCGGGCTGAATATTGAATTCAACAACTTTAGATCTTTAACTCCCCTTCCCCCCATCCCCACCCCGTTTCTTCTCCACCCCCCCAACCCCCCGCTTTTTTTTCAATAATTGATATAGATTCTTCTTTCCCCGCCTATTTCCATTATTTTTAAATCTAAACTAAAACCTTGTTAGCCTTTCCACCCCACCCCCACTAGAGCTGTACTTTGAATATCCTGTCTTCCATTCTTAATTAGCACTTTTCTCAGACAAATACAACCACCTTCAACACCTCTTTGACCCTTTTGTCTGTGACATCTTTTGATTATCTGCTCATCTCCACAATCACCACACCCTCAATGTGTCTCTCCCCCACCCCCCGCCCCACCCACCTTAAACCAATTTATATTTCTACCTTCTTCTAACTATGCTTCAGTTCTGCCGAAGGGCCATGGAGGCTCGAAACGTTGACTGATTTCTTCTCCGCCGATGCTGCCAGACCTGCTGAGTTTTTCCAGGTGATTCTGTTTTTGTTTCCTGCGGCTTTGGTGAGTTCCAGTGAATTCGTTGTGTAACTTCAGCTCTATTTTATATTAACGTGAAACATCTCTTGTCTCCCAGTCGGAGTCTCGGGACTCACTGACCCGTGTGTAGATCACACCGTCCTGGACCAGGCCTGGAGAAGCATCGATTGTGATTGGCCTGAGTGTTCCGGCCAGTGGGAGTGTGATGACAAACTTCAGGAAGGATGGTACCGATTTAAAAGGTAATGTTCAGGGAAACTTCCTGATTAAAGTAGACAAAGAGAGGAAAGTGTGTGTAGACACAGCAAGTGTAGAGAGACAGAGATCATCAGTGAGATCAATGGGCACAGAGAGAACAAAATCAAATTAAATTTCCTTTTTTAGATATCGGTTTGATAGAATTGAGCGGATTGTTCTGACATTTCAGACTTGAGAATATTGCTGTGGGTCTGGAGTCACATGTCGGGCAGTCCAGGGAAGGACAGCAGATTTCCTTCCCAAAAGATAAACACATCAGTTGTTCAGACAATGCTCGATGGGTTCACTGTTGCCCAGTTACTGAGACTAGCTTTATATTCCAGATTTACTCAGTGCATTTAATTTAACAGCTGCAATGTTTGGACTTGAGCCTGTGTCCCCAGGCCATGAGCCTGACTCATTGGGTCACTCGTTTACTGACTTTAGCACTATCCCACAGCCTTCCCATTAGTGGACAGTAACATTCGCACCACACAATCGCCAGGCAATGTCCATCAAAAACAAGAGAAAATCTAACCTTCTCTCCGTGACACCCAGAGGGATTACCATCGTTCAATCCTCCAATATAAACTAAGGGAATAACTCCCCATCTAACTCCTCAATGCCTGTCCACAAGGCATCTATCCATATCTACAAGGCACAATTCAGGATTGTGATGGAATAATCTCCATTTACCTGGATTAGTGCAGCTCCAACATCAAAATAAACTCAAGACCATCCGGGACAAAGCAGCCCCGCTTGATTGACACCTCATCCAACACTTTAAACATTCACTCCTTCCACCACCGATCCATAGTAGCAGCAGTGTATACCATCTACAAGATGCTTTGCAGAAACTCAACACGCCTCCTTAGGCAGCACATTCCAAATGCAAAGCCTCTAACACCGAGGAGGTCAAGGGCAACAGACACATTGGAACTCCACCACCTGGACGTTTCACTCCAGGTCACTCACCATCCTGACTTGGAATTGTAACGCTGTTCCTTCACTGTCGCTGGGTCAAAATCCTGGAGCTCCCACCCTAATAGCGCTTTCGGTGTAACTACTCCACATGGACTGCAGCTGTTCGAGAAGGCGGCTCACCATCACCTTCTCAAGTATAACTAGGGGTGGGTAATATAATCTGGGCCAGCCAATGATTCCCACAACTCGGATATCATTTTTAGCAACTTGGGACGAGGTCTCATCTCAAGTCATGTATCGATTCCTGACACCACACTTTAATAACGGTGTCAAGGCTTTGAACAGGGAAGAGAGGGGTTTCACCAGAATGTCTCCACACTTTGGAATGGCGCGGGGTGGGGGCGGAGGGCGGGTGTGGGCGGTGTTGGGGGAGGGGGGCGGTAACAACATGGTGAGAAACATGGATTGTTCTCCCTCGGGCACAGAATGCGAGTGGAGAGGTTTAGCAGAGGTGTTCAAATGTATGAAGGGTTTGAATAGAGCAGAAAAGGAGAAATTGTTTACACTGGAAAAAAGGGGACACTGATTAAAAGTCATTGGTATAAAAACAAGTACAACGTGAATGTGTATTTTGTTATGATCTAGGTACCTCTCCCAGTCCCATCTCCCTCGGTGTCCTCTCCCAGTCCCATCTCCCTCGGTGTCCTCTCCCAGTCCCATCTCCCTCGGTGTCCTCTCCCAGTCCCGTCTCCCTCGGTGTCCTCTCCCAGTCCTCTCTCCCTCGGTGTCCTCTCCCAGTCCCGTCTCCCTCGGTGTCCTCTCCCAGTCCCCTCTCCTCGGTGTCCTCTCCCAGTCCCCTCTCCCTCGGTGTCCTCTCCCAGTCCCGTCTCCCTCGGTGTCCTCTCCCAGTCCCGTCTCCCTCGGTGTCCTCTCCCAGTCCCGTCTCCCTCGGTGTCCTCTCCCAGTCCCCTCTCCCTCGGTGTCCTCTCCCAGTCCCATCTCCCTCGGTGTCCTCTCCCAGTCCCATCTCCCTCGGTGTCCTCTCCCAGTCCCCTCTCCCTCGGTGTCCTCTCCCAGTCCCATCTCCCTCGGTGTCCTCTCCCAGTCCCGTCTCCCTCGGTGTCCTCTCCCAGTCCCATCTCCCTCGGTGTCCTCTCCCATCTCGTCTCCCTCGGTGTCCTCTCCCAGTCCCATCACCCTCGGTATCCTCTCCCAGTCCGCTCTCCCTCGGTGTCCTCTCCCAGTCCCCTCTCCCTCGGTGTCCTCTCCCAGTCCCCTCTCCCTCGGTGTCCTCTCCCAGTCCCCTCTCCCTCGGTGTCCTCTCCCAGTCCCATCACCCTCGGTGTCCTCTCCCAGTCCCCTCTCCCTCGGTGTCCTCTCCCAGTCCCCTCTCCCTCGGTGTCCTCTCCCAGTCCCCTCTCCCTCGGTGTCCTCTCCCAGTCCCCTCTCCCTCGGTGTCCTCTCCCAGTCCCGTCTCCCTCGGTGTCCTCTCTCAGTCCCCTCTTCCTCGGTGTCCTCTCCCAGTCCCCTCTCCCTCGGTGTCCTCTCCCTGTCCCCTCTCCCTCGGTGTCCCCTCCCAGTCCCCTCTCCCTCGGTGTCCTCTCCCAGTCCTCTCTCCCTCGGTGTCCTCTCCCAGTCCTCTCTCCCTTGGTGTCCTCTCCCTGTCCCCTCTCCCACGGTGTCCTCTCCCAGTCCCCTCTCTCTCGGTGTCCTCTCCCAGTCCCCTCTCCCTCGGTGTCCTCTCCCACCCCCTCTCCATCGGGGACACCGCTCCATCCCCTGTCCCACAGGGAGCTTTCCTCGGCCCCTCTACCTCGGGGACCTCTCGCCGTCCCGTCTCCCTCTTTGACCTCTCCCTGTCCCCTCTCCCACGGGGAAATTTCTTTTTCCCCTCTACCTCTGTGACCTCTCCCCGTACCGTCTCTCTAGGGGACCTGTCCCCTTCCCCTCCACTGGGTGGAATTTACCTCGTCCCCTCCCCCTCGAGGATCTCTTCCTGTACACTCTCCCTCGGGAACCTCTCGCCGTCCCCTGTTCCTCAGGAAACTCTCCCCATCCCCACACCCTCGGGAAACTCTCCCCGTCCCCTCTCCCTTGGGGCCCTCCCCCCGTCCCCTGTCCCTCAGGAAACTCTCCATGCCCACTCTCCCCTGGGGGCATCTTCCTGTTGCCTAGCCACTCGGGTCTCTTCCTCGGGAAACACTCCCCGTCCCTCACCCTTTTGGACATCATCCCGTCCCCTATCCCTCTGTAACCTCTCTCCGTCCACAGTCCCTCGGGGACATCTCCCAGTCCCCTCTACCTTGGGGAACATTCCCGTTCGTTCTCATTCGGGAGCCTCTCCCTGTCCCTGCTTCCTCGGGGAACATTCCGCACCTTCTCGCTCAGGGACCTGTCCACGTCCTCTGCACCGGGGGGGACCTCTTCCCATTCCTTCTCCCTCGAGGCCCTATTCCTGTCCCCTCTTATCGTCCCCTTCCGCCACCCCCTCTCACTCCCAGGACCTCTATTTTTCGCCTCATGCAGGGTAAATCTCAACGGCCCCTCTCCTTCGGCACCCTCTTCGCATTCCATGTCCTTTTTCGCTGACCCTCGATGACCTTTCCACTTCCACTCTCCCTCGGGGACCTAACCCCGTTTCTTCTCAATTGGGACCCCTCCAAGTCCCAGCCCCTTCTGGGAACTCTCCCAGTCCCCTCTCCCCGTCCCCCTCTCCCCGTCCCCTCTCCCCGTCCCCTCTCCCCGTCCCCTGCCACGGGGGTTCTCGCCCCATCCCCTCACCCTAGAGGACCTCTCCCCACTTCTCCTCATCAGGGACCTCCGCGTCCACTCTGCATCGTAGGCCTCTCCAATTAGCCTCACCTTCGTGAACCCGACCCTGTCCCTCGAGGACCTCGCCCCCACCCCCTCTGACTCAGGGACATCTCCCAATTCCTTCTCTCTCGGGGGCCTCTCCCTGTCCCTTCTCCCTCGGGGGCCTCTCCCCATCCCCTCCCCCAGGGAATCTCTCTCTGTTCCCTCTTGCAAAGGGACTCCTCCCTGTCCCCACTTCCTCGGGGACCTCACCCTGTCCCCTCTCCCTCGAGGCCCTGTTCCCGTCCCCTTTCCCGTGGGACGTCACCCTCTCCCCTCTACTTCGGGGACATTTCCCAGTCCCCTCTGCCTTGTGTACATCACCCCCGTCCCCTCTCCATCATGTACCTCTCCTCGTGCACTATCTTTCCAGGAACTCTCCCCATCCCCGGACCGTCGGGAGCCTCTCCCCGCCCGCTCTCCCCAGGGGATCTCTATCTGTCCCCTCTCCCTAGGCGACCTCCATTCTCCCATCTCCCTCGGGGACCTCTCCGATCCTCTCTCCTTTGGGACTTCTGCCCATCCCCTGTCACTTTTTAATGTCCCTCAAGGACATCTTCCTGTCCCCTCACACGGGGGACCTCTCCAGGTCCTCTCTACCTCGGGTCGCTCTCCCAGTCCCTTCTCCCTCGGGGATCGCAACCCATTCCTTCTCATTCGGGGCCTCTCCCTATCCTTTTGGGTCTCTCCATCGGGGAACTCTCCGTGGCCCGATATGTGGGGTGAACTGTCCCAGTCCCCTCTCCCATCGGGATCCTCTCCCTATCCCCTTTCTCATTTTCCTGTCACTGTCCCCTCTCCCTCGGGGACATCTCTCAATCCCCTCTCCCTCGGGGAACATACACCGTTCGTTCTCATTCGGGAACCTCTCTCCCTCCCCAACCCTAGGGGGACCTTTGGGTTTCCCCTATCCCTCGCTGACCTCCTCCTGTCCCCTCTCCCTCGCGGACTTCTCTGTTTCCCTACTCCCTCGGTCACCTCTCCCTCAACCTGCTTCCTCGGGGACCTCTCCGTCCCCTCTCACTCGGGGACCTGTCCACGTTCTCTGCACCTGGGTGACCTCTTCCCGTTCCTTCTCCCTCGAGGCCCTATCCCTGTCCCCTCTTACCGTCCCCTTCCACTGTTCCTCTCTTTCCAGGACCTCTATTTGTCTCCTCCCCCAGGTTAAATCTCACCTTCCCCTCTCCTTCGGAGACCTCTTCCCGTTCCATGTCCTTTGTCCCTTGATGACCTTTCCGCTTCCACTCTCCCTCGGGAACCTCACCACGTTCCTTCTCAATCGGGACCCAGCCACGTCCCAGCACCTCGGGGGAACACTCCCTGT